>NC_053022.1:190426685-190673808 GCF_003073215.2 Triticum urartu
AACAAGTCAAGAATAGATTCAACTATGGTGTTTAAGGGAATGAAAGTTGAAGAATAAACACATTTCGAAGATTTTGTGGAAATCATCAGAATCAATGAGGGCAGGAAAAACATATTTTATTTACCCTTGACGAAGAACACGATGAACTAGGAGTTGGAATTAAGATGCTCGTCCATTCAGATCTTCCACGTCCTAACTTGGCGGCGGAAGACAACTACGGCGGTGGCGGAGTGAAGATTTCTACGGCCGGCGCGAATACGATGGCGACAAGGTCGAGGCAATGAAGCTCTTCCTCATCGGCGACGATGGAGAGTAGCGGCGACACTAGGTCAGACAGCTTGAGTGAGGGGAGTGAGATCGAGTGGAGTAAATGAGGTGTGAGGAGGGCGAGGGGTATTTACAGCTGAGGTGAAAACTGCTCGTCCGAAGAAAATGGATGAACATACCCATGACCCTTCTCATCCTAGCGACATGTGTCACCCATGTACTATGAAGTGGAGATCATGTTAGATCGTGGGTGAATACATAACTCATAATGTGGGATGTGGAACGGTTTGAGCGGCAAAAGCCGAAAATTTAGATAAGAATATTTTAAAGTTATGTTCGCAAATTCCTTAGCTGACAAGGACACAGCGAAGATATTGAACGAGTTTCAAATAGAACGCACATGAAGAATTTGTGAACAGACTGGGTTGAGTTTAGCATAGAGGGGGACAGGTCCGATCACATTAACTTAGGCAAAAATTCAACTTGAAGAAATAGCAATAAGTGAATGTTGTAGAGGACTAAAAACTCAAATATATATATAGTCAATGAAGAACACAGTCGGAAAGAGTGAAGACTTTGCAAAGTTGAAGAATTTGAACAACTAAGGAATTTCAAAAAAACTGAAGAAAAACTCAAATTGAAGATTTTCAACTTTTGTTGGTGGCGTGACCCACCGTATAAGAATGATGATTTCAGACACCATGTACAATTGTCGTAGGACTCTGAGAATAAAATTCTTCTTTAATTTCTTCACATTTAGAGGGTTAGTCTTCATTGATTGAAGAAAAAGTTACTTCGTGTGTTGCACATCAAAGTCATCAATTTTGCATAAGTGTTACGATGTGTGTACTTTTCAAAGAACATTCGAAGATTCTACGATATTTAGCTCACAACGCAACTTGCTAAATCTCTTCTCATCCAAGGGCTTTGTGAAGATATCAGCTAGCTATTCTTCAGTCTTCACGTGCTCGATAGAGATGTCGCCGTTCAACACATGATCTTGAAGAAAATGATGACGAATCTGGATGTGCTTTGTCTTCGAGTGCTGAACTGGGTTATAAGCAATTTTGATGGCACTCTCATTGTCACAAAAGAGTGGCACATTCTTCACATTGATGTCGTAGTCCTTGAGGGTTTGCTTCATCCATAGCAATTAAGCACAGCGCGAACCAGCAACAATGTACTCAGCTTCAACAGTAGAGAGTGATACGTTGTTCTGCTTCTTCGAGGACCAACATACCAAGGATCGTCCGAGGAAATGGCATGTGCCTGATGTTGACTTGCGATCCACACGATCACCAGCATAGTCAGAGTCAGAATATCCAATCAGAACCAAAGCCGAGCCCTTGGGATACCACAATCCAAGTGTTGGAGTGTGAGCTAGATATCAAAGAATGTGCTTCACAACCTTATGCACATACTACAATAAAGAGCCAATCATGGAGAGGGATGGTTCAATAGTAGCCGGTGGAGGAGCGGTGGAGGCTGGATGAACAGGAGCCCATGGATGAACAGTAGCTGGTGGAGGCAGGAGGGAGACGCCGTGGATGAACAGTCACAGCTGGAGGCTGGAGGAGGTCGGCGGTGGATGAACAGTAGCTCATGGAGGCAATGGAAGATGGATGAACAGTAGCTCGTGGAGTCCCATTTTGTGGTACGCCACACCCCTACTGATCAACAAGACCCCCGTTTCGACTGTAGCGCTCCAACACAAGTCTGCTTCCTCTGTTTTGCAGTACGCCACACCCCTCCCGATCAACAGCACCCTGTTTCGACCGTAGGAGCTCGAAGACATGTCTGTTTCCTCCATCTCGCGGTATGCCAGACCCTTCCCGATGAACAGGACCCTGTTTTGACCGTACGCGGTCAAACACAAGGTCGTTTTCCTCCATTTTGCGGTACGCCAAACCTCGTTCCGGCTGTTCCATCCGAACCGGTTGACTCCCTATGAACACGACGCATTTCATTGCCTCCCGATGAACACGATTTTGTCGGTGTCAAAACCAACGGATCTCGGGTAGGGGGTCCCGAACTGTGCGTCTAGGATAGATGGTAACAGGAGACGGGGGACACAAGGTTTACCCAGGCTCAGGCCCTCTCTATGGACGTAATACCCTACTTCCTGCTTGATTGATCTTGATGAATATGAGTATTACAAGAGTTGATATACCACGAGATCGTAATGGCTAAACCCTAAAAGTCTAACCTGGCTTTGATTATTCGGGAGGTATCTACAGACCTAGCCCTTCGGTTTATATAGACACAGGAGGGATCTTGGGTTACACAAGGTCAGTTACAGAGAAAGGAATCTTCATAGTTAGTCGCCAAGCTTGCCTTCCATGCCAAGGAGAGTCCCATCCAGACATGGGTAGAGTCTTCGGTCTTCGTATCTCCACGGCCCAACAATCCGTCCCATATCCAATAGGTCGTACGCCTGAGGACCCCTTAGTCCAAGACTCCCTCAGTAGCCCCCAAACCAGACTTCAATGACGAGGTGTTCGGCGTGCAGATAGTCTTCGGCATTGCAAGGCGGGTTCCTCCTCCTATGACTTTAAAGTGATGTATTTGACCCTCCATTTAATGTCTCACCCCTCGGCTTCCATGCCTTCCTGACTTCAGCGTCCACGTGTCGAGTGAATACAAGAGGTCGGGGTATTTTTACATATAGCACTCTGACCGTACTAGAAAGGTGCCTATTTAAAGAGAATAGATCTCAAATCCCTTCCAAATCCCACGGAAAAAAAATCCTCAGAGCTTGCGGAGTAGAACCACCCCAATATGGCTAGTGCTCCCAGCTCTTCCTCTCGTCCCCACAACTCTGAAAAGGGGGATTGGGAGAGATGTTCTGTTTCTCATAGTCAGTTGGTGGAGCTGCAAACATAGGGATTTCTTCCTATCGCGGATTTGGTCCCCGTACGAGTAGGGATGACGTCCTTCAATGTCGGGGCTCAAGCGAAGAACTTCCCCAATCCGTCCAGGGGGGAACGAGTATGCTTCGTCCCCTTCTTGTTAAGAGGTGTCGGATTTTCGATCCATTCCTTCCTCTGAGGTCTGCTGGAGTATTGCGGCCTCCAACTGCAGTCTCACTCCTTCCTCCATGCTGCATATTGTGGGTTATGTCGCTCTATGCGAGCTATTCCTGGGCTGCCAGGCCCATTTCAATTTATGGAGAAGACTGTTCTGCCTCGTCCCTCGTAATCAAGGAGGGTCAATATTTGAGGTGGGGGGAGCCGAAGTGTGGCGCATCGCCGGCAACGGATACCTGTCCGGCACGCCGAAGAAGGCTTCTGAAGAGTGGCCTTTCGAATGGTTCTATATCGACGATATTGCCCTCCCCGACCCAGTCCGTATGGGCCTCCCCGAATTTTCAAGTGCTCCATTGAAGAAATGCCATAGCTGGCGTCCTCAGAGCCTCGATGAAGAGGATAGCGCAGACATCAGTCTGCTACTGGTCAAGATTAAGATGCTCGCCCAGTCCGGATTGTCAATAGTCAAGGTAATGGCAATCTCCATAGCACGGGGGGTCCAACCACTCCAATACATAGGGCTACCCATCTGGCACTACAATGGGGAAGACGGCGCCTCACGCTACTGTCGGAAGGGCCCAAAGACCCCCGCCACTCTGGCTAAAATATTAGCCGAACTATATAAAGGGGAGAAGGAGGAGCTCACCCGGCTCCAATACCGAGACAGATTTTCCATGTGTAAGCCTCCTAGCTGGGTAAGCTCTAACTCCACCATTTTACTCCTCTCCCCAAATTATCTTTGACGGGGAGTATCCTATCCACTCATGACAGGAATGGAGAAAGGTTTCCGAGGGGATCCATGACCCTGCCCCTTATCCGGAGAATCGCAACCGGGATCTCGACCGCGGATATGAAGAAGATCTGGACATATTTGTGGAGCTCGAGGATGGAATATTTTATTAGACGAGCTATGACCGCACAGATATACCTATCATCGCCGATTACCCCGGCCTCCTTCTTCACATGTAAGTAATTCAAAAGACACTTTCTTCGAAAGAGTTCCCTTACTATGTGTAACACCCTCGATGCGACTATATCTCCCACGTGTCGAGGCACGACTTAGAGGCATAATCGCATTGAAGGCATATGTCGCAAGTTAGGCAATCTTCACAACATCCCAGGTAATATGTATGTAATAAAAGGGGAGATAACATAGTTGGCTTACACTCACCACGTCAATCAAGTACATAAATAACATTACATCATCCAAACACTCATGGCCCGACTACGGCGCCAAAATAAAAGATAACCCAACATGCGACACGGTCCCGATCACCCCCAACTGGGCACCACTACTAATCATCAGGAAAGGAAACATAGTAACGTTGAGAGTCCTCGTCGAACTCCCACTTGAGCTCGAGCGTGTCACCTGGAGCGGAATCATCAGGCCCTGCATCTGGTGTAATAGTAATCTGTGAGCCACAGGGACTCAGCAATCTCGCACCCTCGCGATCAAGACTATTTAAGCTTAATAGGTATGGCAAGGTAAATATGTGGAGCTGCAGCAAGCGACTAGCATATATGGTTCACAAAAGAGAGCGAGAAGAGGAGGCAAAGCGCGAGCGAGAAACTAGAGAACAACCTGCGCAAGCATTACTCCAACACCGTGTCCACTTCCCGGACTCCGCCGAGAAGAGACCATCACGGTAACACACTCAGTTGATTCGTTTTAGTTAAGTTAAGTTCAAGTTATCTACAACTGGACATTAACAAATTCCCATCTGCCCATAACCACGGGCACGGCTTTCGAAATTTCAAATCCCTGCAGGGGAGTCCCAACTTAGCCCTTGACAAGCTCTCACGGTCAACTAAGGAATAGACCTCCTCCCGAGACGTTCCGATCAGACTCGGTACCTCGGTTCTTCAAGACACTTCGATAGGTTAAAACTAATCCATGAACACCGCCCGAATGTGCCGACAAATCCCGATAGGAGCTGCACATATCTCTTTCTCAGGGCACACTCAGATTGTCTAAACTTCCGGTATGCCAGCCCAGAGTTGCCCCTGGTACCCACCAGCGGCTGACGAGTTGGACCAACACTCAGAGGAGCACTGGCCCGGGGGGTTTAAATAAGATGACCCTCGGGCTCCGGAAACCCAAGGGAAAAAGAGTCTAGGTGGAAAATGGTAAAACCAAGGTTGGGCATTGCTGGAAAAGCTTTAATCAAGGCGAACTATCAAGGGGTTCCCATTATAACCCAACCGCGTAAGGAACGCAAAATCCAGGAACATAACACCGATATGACGGAAACTAGGGCGGCAAGAGTGGAACAAAACACTAGGCGAGAGGCCGAGCCTTCCACCCTTTACCAAGTATATAGATGCATTAAGATAACAAGATAATATAATGATATCCCAACAAGTAAATAAATGTTCCAACAAGGAACGGTCTCCAATCTTCACCTGCAACTAGCAACGCTATAAGAGGGGCTGAGCAAAGCGGTAACATAGCCAATCAACGGTTTTCTAGGACATGGTGGATTAGAGGTTTGACATGGCAATTTGGGAGGCTTGAAATCAAGTGGTAGGCATCGTAGCATTGGCATAGCAAAAGAGCGAGCATCTAGCAAAGCAAAGATAGTAGTGATTTCGAGGGTATGATCATCTTGCCTGCAAAGTTGTCAGAGTTGACTGGATCCTCGAAAGCAAACTCAACAGGCTCCTCGTTAGCGAACTCGTCTCCCGGCTCTACCCAAACAAGACAAACAAGCAAACAGAACACAATCAACCACGTGCAAAGCTCAAACAATATGATGCAAGGATGGTATGCTATGCGGGATGCGATGTGGGATGCATATGAAAGATTTGACAAGGAATGCATGAACCTGGCCTCAACTTGGGAACCCAAGTGTGACACTGGAAAGATGAGATGAAATCGCTTGAAAACGATATAAAGAACGCCGGAATCGGAGTTATGGTTTGGAAATGGCAAGCGATTCAAATATGACACCGGTCTGCGATTTACAGCAAGTAGCCATCTAAATGCAATGAGATGAACAAGCTACAGCACCCAAACATGACAACAAAATACATGGAGGGGAGGCATTCATGATGGATAACAAAAGTCTAGCACTGAGCTATGACCAATTCATCCATTAACAGGTTCAAACAAGCATGGCAAAAATGCATATGGTAAACAGATTTCAGACTTAGTGAAATTAACACTTGTCTGGAATTTCTGATCAGGTAGCACACTTCGGAGCATGAAAACCACATGCTACAGGACCTGAACATGGAAAAGTAAAGCATGGCATGGAGCTACTCAAAGATCTTAACAAAAGTCCCGTAGTGACCTTGAGCCAAAAGGGATCAGAAAATACAATTGCAAGCATGTGGACATGGCAAAAACATAGTCAGTTCTCAGACTTGGTGAAAACTGGAGCATGCTGAAAACAGATATCAAGTAGGCATGTTTACGAGCTCGATGCACTCACTACGGAGCAAGTCATGACAAAATAAGCATACACCCATCAAGAATACACAAATTTCAAGCTAGACATGGCAAGAACAATAACATAGCATGCACGGATCAACTACAACATCCTCGGCAAAATCGCTAACAAGTAGAAAATCTGCCCAGATTCACGAAGTAGCAAAAGTAGAGCTCGATTGACTCAAGCTAGAGTGCTCCATAATTGCAAACAAAGACATGGATAGATAGAGCACTATAATATTAACAAAACATCCTTACTGATCATCCTCAAAAGAGGCACGGATCACTAGGAAACAACATGAACATATCGCCATATGAGATAAACAGGTCAAGGACTTTGTGGAAAAGCTAAGTCCCTGAAATCAGCATTACCAAGTTCCTCACTTTGCAAGCTTGTGCTAGTCACCACACACATCACAAAAATACATGGGTTGCACCTCTGGAAAGATGGCAAAACCCTTAACAAAACATATGAAGAGCTCATGGGCATATCATGCACACAATAATCATGGCAAAAATGACAAATCTCTAAATGGAGCAGCAGATCTGACAATTATCTCAAGTAGCCCTCTTCTAACAGCATTTCGGGCATCAAGACGAACTCAAATGAAAATGATGCAATGGAATGAAATGATGTACTCGCTGAGATGAACATTTTGATATGCTATATGCATAAATCGGAGCTACGGATGCAAAGTTACGGCACAATGAACAGAGGCAAAATAATTAGTTCATCCTTTGGTATAATGGCGCGTGTGAGTTGTATGCTTACAACTTACGTTAGTTTTTTTTCGCGATCTCGTGAGCTCGGCTATCGTGCCCCGAGCGTATATGACGTAGAAGAGCGCCTCGTTGCGCGCGTTATATTATAATCCGGGGAGGCACGCCGGCCGGACTTAGAGGTGAGCCGGAGAGACGAGTGGACGGCGGTAGGGCGGCGGGCGCCGGAGCCGAACGACGAGCCGGCGAGGCGCGGCCGATCAGTCGCCGGCCCGTTGAGGAGCCGCGGCAGGCGGCGCGGGAGGCGACGCGGGCGCCCTGGCGGCGGGGCGAGCGGCGCTTGGGAGACGGCGGTCTCGGGCTTGCTGGGGCCCGACGTGGGCCTGGCGGGCCAGGGCGCGAGGTGGCGGCGCCTACCACGTGGTGCGCTACGAGTGGCGGCGGCGCTTTGTCCGGCGGACTTCGGACATGTCCCGCGGCGCGCGAGGGGTGGATCTAGGGTTTTGGAGGAAGAAGAACGGGAATTTCGGATGGGGTCTATATATAGGCATAGGAGGAGCTAGGAGAGATCCAAATGAGATGCGGTTTTTGGCCACGCGATCGTGATCGAACGCTCTAGATGAGGGAGAGGGTTTAGGTGGGTTTTGGGCCAAATTGGAGGGGTGTTGGGCTGCAACACACACGAGGCCTTTTCGGTCCCTCGATTAACCGTTGGAGTATCAAACGAAGTCCAAATGGTATGAAACTTGACAGGCGGTCTACCGGTAGTAAACCAAGGCCGCTTGGCATGTCTTGGTCCAATCCGGAAATGTTTAATCCTCACACACGAAAGAAAGGTAGAAATGACTACCGGAGGAGAATGAAGCGCCGGAATGCAAAACGGACAACAGGGAAAATGCTCGAATGCATGCGATGAACACGTATGCAAATGCAATGCACATGATGACATGATATGAGGTGCATGACAACGATAAAAACACACGGAGACAAAGACCCGAACCCGAGAAAATAAGATAACTTAACGCCGGAAACGGCAAGAGTTGGAGTACAAATTGGGAAAGTTATATCCGGGGTGTTACAAGACTCCACCACTACGAAAGGATCTCGTCCTGAGATCTAGGACTAAAAGAACGCCGGGTACTCAGAACGGAGGTGATCCTCGCGTTCCCAGGTAGCTTCACGGTCGGAATGGTGTGACCACTTGACTTTGAGAAATTTGATTGACTTGTTGCGAGTCTTGCGTTCGGTCTCTTCAAGAATAGCAACTGGGTGCTCACGGTAAGAGAGATCTTCTTGGAGCTCAATGTCCTCGAAGTTGACGGTGCGGTCAGGAGTCTTGAAGCACTTTCGGAGCTGAGAGACATGGAACACATCATGAACATTTGCAAAGTTTGAAGGAAGCTCGAGTTGATAGGCGAGATCGCGTCTCTTGCTGACAATATTGAAAGGTCCCACGTATCTAGGGGCAAGCTTCCCTTTGATACCGAAGCGACGAGTACCTTTCATTGGAGAGACGTGGAGGTAAACATGATATCCGATCTCGAAAGCCAAATCACGGTGCTTACTATCATAGTAGCTCTTCTGGCGGGATTTGGCTACTTTGAGGTTATCTCGAATGACTTTGTACATTTCCTCTGCCTCTGTGATTAAGTCATTTCCCAAAAGCTGACGTTCACCGGTTTCAGACCAGTTGAGAGGGGTACGGCACTTCCTGCCATACAGAATTTCAAATGGGGCCTTGCCCAAACTTTCTTGAAAACTGTTGTTGTAGGAGAATTTAGCATAAGGAAGACAATCCTCCCACTTCATGCCGAAGGAGATCACACAAGCCCTGAGCATATCTTCAAGAATCTGGTTGACACGCTCGACTTGACCGCTAGTTTGAGGATGGAAAGCTGTGCTGAAGCGGATGTTGGTGCCCATGGCCTTCTGAAAAGAATCCCAAAACTTGGATGTAAAGATGCTGCCACGGTCTGAAGAGATCACTTGTGGAATACCATGCAGAGAGACAATCCGAGAGGTATAGAGTTCCGCCAATTGAGCTGCAGTGATCAACTCTTTGATAGGCAGAAAATGAGCCACTTTGGTGAGTTTGTCGATGACAACGAATATAGCATCATTGCCACGCTTGGACTTTGGAAACCCAGTCATGAAGTCCATCTCAATGTGGTCAAACTTCCATTCTGGAATGGCAAGAGGTTGGAGGAGACCCGCTGGCCTTTGGTGTTCTGCCTTCACTCTTCTGCAGACATCACATTCATTCACGAATTGAGCAATCTCGCGCTTCATTCGAGTCCACCAATAAGCCTGCTTGAGGTCCTGATACATCTTCGTGCTCCCAGGGTGGATGGAGAGGAGAGATTTGTGAGCCTCGTTCATGATCACTTTACAAAGGTCACCTTTGGGCACGACAATACGATCCTCGAAGAAGAGAGTGTCCTTGTCGTCAAGGCGGTAGCACTTGTACTTGGGTTGACTCTTGGCAATCCGAATCTTCACCTTTTTCACCATAGCATCAAGAAGTTGGGCTTGGCGAATCTGGTCTTCCAAGGTAGGAGAGACTTGAAGGTTGGCGAGGAAACCTTGAGGAACAATTTGCCGATTAAGTTTGCGGAAAGCTTCACAAAGCTCGGGTTGATAAGGCTTGAGAATAAGACTGTTGCAATAAGCCTTTCTGCTCAATGCGTCAGCAATCACATTGGCCTTGCTTGGAGTATACTCGATACTCGGATTATACTCTTGAATCATTTCGACCCATCGAGTTTGCCTGAGGTTGAGATTAGGCTGAGTGAAGATGTACTTGAGACTCTTATGGTCAGTGAAGATGTCCACTTTTCTCCCCAATAGGAGATGTCTCCAAGTCAAAAGAGCATGCACAACTACCGCCAACTCGAGATCATGAGTGGGTAAGTTCTTCTCATTAGGCTTCAACTGGCGAGAGGTATAAGCAACAACTTTCTTCTCTTGCATCAACACTGCGCTAAGACCTTGGAGAGAGGCATCACAAAAGACCTCGTATGGCTTGGATTCATCAGGCAGAGTAAGAACTAGAGCAGTGATCAATTTCTCTTTCAAAGTGTTGAAAGCAATGACACACTCCGGAGACCAAACGTACTTGACATGCTTCTGGAGAAGATTTGAGAGAGGCTTCGCGATCTTTGAAAAGTTTTCAACGAATCTTCAACAGTAGCTTGCGAGACCGAGGAAGCTACGGAGTTGCTTCACGTTCTGAGGAGGTTCTCAATTCACAATTGCAGACACCTTCTCAGGATTCACCGCAATGCCCTTGGCAGAGATGATATGACCAAGATAAAGAACCTCATTGAGACAAAATTCGCACTTGGAGAACTTGGCGTAGAACTGATGTTCCCTCAACTTATCGAGTACCAAACGCAAGTGCTTGGCATGATCTTCCTTGTTCTTCGAGAAAACCAGAATGTTGTCGAGATAGACCAAAACGAAGTCATTGGTGTAGGCGTTGAAGATGAAGTTCATCATGCGAGAGAAAGTCGGAGGAGCGTTGACGAGGCCAAAAGACATGACAGTGTATTCATATGAACCATAGCTTGTCCTAAAAGCCGTCTTGGGAATATCTTGCTCACAGATTCGAATCTGATGATAACCCATATGGAGATCAAGCTTGGAGAATACTTGGGCACCTCTGAGTTGTTCGAACAGCTCATTGATGTTGGGAAGTGGGTATTTGTTCTTGATGGTCTTCTTGTTCAATGGACGGTAATCAACACAAAGTCGGTCTGTTCCATCCTTCTTCTTCACAAAAAGAACACCACAACCCCACGAAGAAGAACTAGGCCGGATGAGACCCATTCTTTCTTGAATATCAAGTTGCTTCTTCAGCTCCTTCAACTCTTCAGGTCTGAGCTTGTAAGGACGCTTGCACACAGGTTCCGTGCCGGGCTCAAGATCAATGACGAATTCAACTGGCCGGTGCGGAGGCATTCCTGGAAGCTCTTCTAGAAAGACATCTTGATATTCGCAAACGACTGGAATCTGCGAGATAGCATCTGGTTCACCCTTCTCATTGAGAGAAAATAGACAGATAGTATTATCCTGAGCAGCAAAGACAATTACATCCTCAAACGAATGAGTCAATTGAATCTTCCTGGCTGCACAATCAAGCTGAGCCTTGTGCTTTGAAAGAAAATCCATCCCGAGAATAAGATCAATATCCGAGTTACCAAGGATCATTGGAGAAGCCAGAAACATGAAATCACCCATCGAGATAGAAATATCCGGAACCTCGTAGTTAGCGAGCAAACATCTACCCAGAGAGAAAACTACTAATGGCTTATGCATGACTTGAGAAAACCACCCATGCTTAGATGCAAAAGGTCTTGAGATAAAACAATGTGATGCACCAGTGTCAAAAAGAACTCTTGTGGGAATATCGTTAACAGGAAGGTTACCAATGATGACATCTGATGAATCCTCTGCCTAAGCTGCATTCACCATATTGACCTTGGCATACTTGGGGTTATGCTTGACCACAGCTATACTTGCCGATCTGGCAGGAGGAGGAGGAGGAAGACGCCTCTGGTTCAAACACTTGTTGGCATAGTGACCCTTCTGTTGGCACTTGTTGCACGTGACCTCCGAAAGCGGATGGTGACACGGAGCACTCGATCTTGGAGCTTGAGACGAAGTTTTGTTCTGAAAGCCAGGGTTGGGTGGGTGGGTGGGAAGAACCACTGCCGCCTTTGCTCTTCTGCTGATACGGCTGACGGAACGGAGGAGGAAGCCAAAACTTCTGCTGCTTGGCCACTTGACTAGAGGAAGAAGGAGTAACATCTCTGACTCGTTTCTTGGAAGCATCACACCTCAATTGAGCAGCCTCTTGCTTCAATGCCATGTTGTAGAACTCATCGTACCTCAAGGGCTCAAAGAGGACAAGAGCTAGCTGAATTTCTTCTCTGAGACCACCCCTGAACTGGTATATCATGCTCTTCTCATCAGGGACGTCCTGCTTAGCAAAGCGGGCGAGCTTCTGAAACAACTTGTTGTAGTCATAGACAGACAAAGAGCCTTGCTTCAGGTTGCGGAATTCCTCACGCTTGCTCTCAACCATGCTCTGAGGGATATGGTGAGCTCTGAAATCTTGACGGAATTCATCCCAAGTGATAACACGTCCACCTCTGGAATCCTTGTACTGCTGGAACCATTCTGCAGCTTGATCTTTGAGTTGGAAGGAAGAAAACTTGACAAAGTCCTCAGGCCTGACGTTACTGCACTCGAAATGCTTGCACAGATCCACAAGCCAATCGTCAGCATCAGTTGCCTCAACACAATTGCTGAAAGTCTTTGGCCCATTAGCAAGGAACTGGTTGAGTGTAGCAAAGTGATTCTGATTGTTGCCTTGGTTCCGTTGGTTGCCTTGATTGCGCTCTTGAAGAATTGCATGATCAACTATGTGTTTGCATTGGTTGCGGCCATCACAGCTTGCCATGCCTCCGGAGGAGGTGGAGGTGGTGGCGGATCAGGATTCGGAGTCGTGCGCGTTGGAGGAGCCATCATGAAGAGGTTGACATCCATTAGCACATTGATAGACAAATATTGAAGCTAAATCCAACGGAATGAAAATTGCAACATATAGTCTTCACATCCGAACAAAATGAACGAATGCATTCCTCTTGAAATGGTCACATATCCATAAATTGAGAAGCCACTTAGAATTTAGGTAGGGAAATAAATCAACAAGGTACGGATCAAGAACGAATACTCGGTAAGAAATCCCAATCT
Source organism: Triticum urartu (assembly GCF_003073215.2). NCBI lineage: Eukaryota > Viridiplantae > Streptophyta > Magnoliopsida > Poales > Poaceae > Triticum > Triticum urartu. Next base: position 190,439,889 of record NC_053022.1, read on the forward strand.
CAAACCAACTATCCGTGGAAGAAGAACTAGAGCTACTAGAATTCCCACCTATGAAACTCCCGAACCTTTCCGGTTATGCAATCAGGTGTTGGGGATACAGGGGAAGCATAATATCTCACCCAAATCTAGCAAATCCTACATCCAGCTGTATCCATCCTTCAACACATAACCGAGAAAAATTTCGAAAACCATCTACCTCAACCTTCGAAAAGCATCCGTTATACAAGTTATGCCGATACTCCCGAACTCCCGCCCCAATACTGGGTGGCGTCGAGGTTATCTCACCAACGAACTGCATAAAAGAGATTTTCGATGTCGGCTTACTAAACTCAGGTATTCCAGAACTGCAATGATAAAATTATGACGACAACACCTCAGAGCTCAACTCCCCGGGACACTTCCACAAAACCCCTGACAGGAGGCACCAAGACAATGTTCTCGTCATAAAACCATCGGAACAATTCCTAGATACCCACGTGATCCTAAATTTTTTTAATGAAATTTGAGAAGAGAAGAGTCAAAACTCTACGTCAGGATGCCTTACCAGAGAGATGAGGAGACTGGGAAGTAAAAAGAATTCCTAAACTCTCCGATATATAATTCCTAAATGACTTAAAACATTTTTCTAGACACAACTCAGCCGCTAATAACGATCAAGCAATGGGGCTCCTAAGGTCGGGGAAGGCTCTGATTACCAACTTGTAACACCCTCGATGCGACTATATCTCCCACGTGTCGAGGCACGACTTAGAGGCATAATCGCATTGAAGGCATATGTCGCAAGTTAGGCAATCTTCACAACATCCCATGTAATATGTATGTAATAAAAGGGGAGATAACATAGTTGGCTTACACTTGCCACGTCAATCAAGTACATAAATAACATTACATCATCCAAACACTCATGGCCCGACTACGGCGCCAAAATAAAAGATAACCCAACATGCGACACGGTCCCGATCACCCCCAACTGGGCACCACTACTGATCATCAGGAAAGGAAACATAGTAACGTTGAGAGTCCTCGTCGAACTCCCACTTGAGCTCGAGCGCGTCACCTGGAGCGGAATCATCAGGCCCTACATCTGGTGTAATAGTAATCTGTGAGCCACAGGGACTCAGCAATCTCGCACCCTCGCGATCAAGACTATTTAAGCTTAATAGGTATGGCAAGGTAAATATGTGGAGCTGCGGCAAGCGACTAGCATATATGGTGGCTATCCTGTTCGCAAAAGAGAGCGAGAAGAGGAGGCAAAGTGGGAGAGAGAAACTAGAGAACAACCTGCACAAGCATTACTCCAACACCGTGTCCACCTCCCGGACTCCGCCGAGAAGAGACCATCACGGTAACACACTCAGTTGATTCATTTTAGTTAAGTTAAGTTCAAGTTATCTACAACCGGACATTAACAAATTCCCATCTGCCCATAACCGCGGGCACGGCTTTCGAAAGTTCAAATCCCTGCAGGGGAGTCCCAACTTAGCCCATGACAAGCTCTCACGATCAACGAAAGAATAGACCTCCTCCCGAGACGTTCCGATCAGACTCGGTACATCGGTTCTTCAAGACACTTCGACAGGTTAAAACTAATCCAGCAACACAGCCCGAATGTGCCGACAAATCCCGATAGGAGCTGCACATATCTCTTTCTCAGGGCACACTCAGATTGTCTAAACTTCCGGTAGGTCAGCCCAGAGTTGCCCCTGGTAGCCACTGGCGGCTGACGAGTTGGACCAACACTCAGAGGAGCACTGGCCCGGGGGGGGTTAAATAAGATGACCCTCGGGCTCCGAAAACCCAAGGGAAAAAGAGGCTAGGTGGCAAATGGTAAAACAAGGTTGGGCATTGCTGGAACAGCTTTAATCAAGGCGAACTATCAAGGGGTTCCCATTATAACCCAACCGCGTAAGGAACGCAAAATCCGGGAACATAACACCGATATGACGGAAACTAGGGCGGCAAGAGTGGAACAAAACACTAGGCGAGAGGCCGAGCCTTCCACCCTTTACCAAGTATATAGATGCATTAAGATAACAACATAATATAATGATATCCCAACAAGTAAATAAATGTTCCAATAAGGAACGGTCTCCAATCTTCACCTGCAACTAGCAACGCTATAAGAGGGGTTGAGCAAAGCGGTAACATAGCCAATCAACAGTTTGCTAGGACATGGTGGGTTAGAGGTTTGACATGGCAATTTGGGAGGCTTGAAAGCAAGTGGTAGGCATCTTAGCATTGGCATAGCAAAAGAGCGAGCATCAAGCAAAGCAAAGATAGTAGTGATTTCGAGGGTATGATCATCTTGCCTGCAAAGTTGTCAGAGTTGACTAGATCCTCGAAAGCAAACTCAACGGGCTCCTCATTAGCGAACTCTTCTCCCGGCTCTACCCAAACAAGAGAAACAAGCAAACATAACACAATCAACCACGTGCAAAGCTCAAACAATATGATGCAAGGATGGTATCCTATGCGGGATGCGATGCGGGATGCATATGCAAGATTTGACAAGGAATGCATGAACCTGGCCTCAACTTGGGAACCCAAGTGTGCCACTGGAAAGATGAGATGAAATCGCTTGAAAATGATATAAAGAACGTCGGAATCGGAGTTACGGTTTGGAAATGGCAAGCGATTCAAATATGACACCGGTCTGCGATTTACAGCAAGTAGCCATCTAAATGCAATGAGATGAACAAGCTACAGCACCCAAACATGACAACAAAATACATGGCAGGGATGCATTCATGATGCTTAACAAAAGTATAGCACTGAGCTATGACCAATTCATCCATTAACATGTTCAAACGAGCATGGCAAAAATGCATATGGTAAACAGATTTCAGACTTAGTGAAATTAACACTTGTGTGGAATTTCAGATCAGGTAGCACACTTCGGAGCATCAAAACTACATGCTACAGGAGCTGAACATGGCAAAGTAAAGCATGGCACGAAGCTACTCAAAGCGCTTAACAGAAGTCTCTTAGTGACCTTGAGCCAAAAGGGATCAGAAAATACAATTGCAAGCATGTGAACATGGCAAAAACGTAGTCAGTTCTCAGACTTAGTGAAAACTGGAGCATGCTGAAAATAGATATCAAGTAGGCATGTTTACGAGCTCGATGCACTCACTACGGAGCAAGTAATGACAAACTAAGCAGACACCCATCAAGAATACACAAATTTCAAGCTAGACATGGCAAGAACAATAACATAGCATGCACGGATCAACTACAACATCCTCGGCAAAATCGCTAACAAGTAGACAATCTGCCCAGATTCACGAAGTAGCAAAAGTAGAGCTCGATTGACTCAAGCTAGGGTGCTCCATAATTTCAAACAAAGACATGGATGGATAGAGCACTACAAGATTAACAAAACATCCTTACTGATCATCCTCAAAAGAGGCACGGATCACTAGGAAACAACATGAACATATCGCCATATGAGATAAACAGGTCAAGGACTTTGTGGAAAAGCTATGTCCCTGAAATCAGCATTACAAAGTGCCTCACTTTGCAAGCTTGTTCTAGTCACCACACACATCACAAAAATACATGGGTTGCACCTCTGGAAATATGGCAAAACCCTTAACAAAACATATGAAGAGCTCATGGGCATATCATGCACACAATAATCATGGCAAAAATGACAAATTTCTAAATGGAGCAGCAGATCTGACAATTATCTTAAGTAGCCCTCTTCTAACAGCATTTCGGGCATCAAGACGAACTCAAATGAAAATGATGCAATGGAATGAAATGATGTACCCTTTGAGATGAACATTTTGATATGCTATATGCATAAATCGGAGCTACGGATGCAAAGTTACGGCACGATGAACAGGAGAAAAATATTAGGGACTTGGGAAGAAAACGGGGTCAACCCAAAAAATTTTGGCTCTGGATCTGGGAACACGGTTCCCGAGGATGGCCGGGGAGCTTGCCGGAGTTCGTCGCCGGACATGGCGAGGGGAGGCACGCCGGCCGGACTTGAGGGAGGTCGGAGAAGACGAGGAGGACGGCGGAGGGCGGCGGGGCCGCCGGAGCCGAACGACGAGCCGGCGAGGCGCAGCCGAGTCGCCGGCGTTGAGGAGCCGCGGCAGCCGGCGAGGCGGTCCGGTGAGGGTGCGCGGCGGCGTCGAGCGAAGGGAGGCGGCGCGGGAGGCGGCGCAGGCGCCCTGGCGGCGGGGCGAGCGGCGCTTGGGAGACGGCGGTCTCGGGCTTGCGGGGGCCCGACGTGGGCCTGGCGGGCTGGGGCGCGAGGAGGCGGCGCCTGCCACGTGGCGTGCTACGAGTGGCGGCGGCGCTCTGTCCGGTGGACTTTGGACATGTCCGGCCGCGTGCGTGGGGTGGATCTAGGGTTTCGGAGGAAGAAGAACGGGAATTTCGGAGGGGGTCTATATATAGGCATAGGAGGAGCTAGGAGAGTCCAAATGAGGTGCGGTTTTCGGCCACGCGATCGTGATCGAACGCTCTAGATGCTGGAGAGAGTTTAGGTGGGGTTTGGGCCAAATTGGAGGGGTGTTGGGCTGCAACACACACGAGTCCTTTTCGGTCCCTCGGTTAACCGTTGGAGTATCAAACAAAGTCCAAATGGTACGAAACTTGACAGGCGGTCTACCGGTAGTAAACCAAGGCCGCTTGGCAAGTCTCGGTCCAATCCGGAAATGTTTAATCCCCACACATGAAAGAAAGGTAGAAATGACCATCGGAGAAGAACGAAGCGCCGGAATGCAAAATGGACAACGGGGAAATGCTCGAATGCATGCGATGAACACGTATGCAAATGCAATGCACATGATGACATGATATGAGATGCATGACAACGATAAAAACACATGGAGACAAAGACCCGAACCCGAGAAAATAAGATAACTTAACGCCGGAAACGGCAAGAGTTGGAGTACAAATTGGGAAAGTTACATCCGGGGTGTTACACTATGCCTCACCCACCACACCATTCCGTGTTCCAAAGGGAGGTGCTCAGCACCGCAATATGAACTGGCAGCATCTACAAGGAGAGCAGCACCCATGCCTGGCATGTCTTTGAAGAGGAAGGCAAATGATAACACGGCAGAACCCTCGTCAAAGAGGTCAGGCTTTTCTTTTCAAGAATACCCTTTCTAATCGTCACATCAAATTGTAATGCCCTTCACCACATCTTATCAGGAAAAGTATCCACCCGACTGTGCCCGGGGATCTAGCCAGACAGGCCTCCACTAGTCAGGTTCTGGACCCCATCCAAAGGACGGGGCCCGACACGGGAGCGGTGCCGAACTATCCTTCCATAGAGGATTCGGACAACATGTTTGTCACGAACTCTGAAGTGGAGAGCGCTGTTGGGGAACATAGTAATTTCAAAATTTTCCTACACACACGCAAGATCATGGTGATGGATAGCAACAAGAGGGGAGAGTGCTGTCTATGTACCCTCGTAGACCGAAAGCTGAAGCGTTAGCACAACGCGGTTGATGTAGTCGTACATCTTCACGGCCCGATCGATCAAGCACCGAAACTACGGCACCTCCGAGTTCTAGCACACGTTCAGCTCGACGACGATCCCCGGACTCCGATCCAGCAGAATGTCGGGGAAGAGTTCCGTCAGCACGATGGTGTGGTGACGATCTTGATGTTCTACTGTCGCAGGGCTTCGCCTAAGCACCACTACAATATTATCGAGGACTATGGTGGAGGGGGGCACCGCACACGGCTAAGAGATCAATGATCCAACTGTTGTGTCTCTGGGTGCCCCCTGCCCCCGTATATAAAGGAGCAAGGGAGGGAGGCGGCCGGCCTAGGAGGAGGGCGCGCCAAGGGGGGAGTCCTACTCCCACCGGGAGTAGGACTCCTCCTTCCCTTGTTGGAGTAGGAGAGAAGGAAAGAGGGGGAGAGGAACAAGGAAAAGTGGGCTGCACCCCTTGTCCAATTCGGACCAGAGGGGGGGCGCGCCCCTCCTTCCTTTTGGCCTCTCTCCTCTATTCCCGTATGGCCCAATAAAGCCCATATACTCCCCGGCGAATTCCCATAACTCTCCGGTACTCCGAAAAATACCCGAATCACTCAGAACCTTTCCGATGTCCGAATATAGTCGTCCAATATATCGATCTTTACGTCTCGACCATTTCGAGACTCCTCGTCATGTCCCCGATCTCATCCGGGACTCCGAACTCCTTCGGTACATAAAAAATCATAAACTCATAATATAACTGTCATCGAAACCTTAAGCGTGCGGATCCTACGGGTTCGAGAACTATGTAGACATGACCGAGACACGTCTCCAGTCAATAACCAATAGAGGAACATGGATGCTCATATTGGCTCCCACATGTTCTACGAAGATCTTTATCGGTCAGACCGCATAACAACATACATTGTTCCCTTTGTAATCGGTATGTTACTTGCCCGAGATTCGATCGTTGGTATCTCATACCTAGTTCAATCTCGTTACTGGCAAGTCTCTTTTACTCGTTCCGTAATACATCATCCCGCAACTAACTTATTAGTTGCAATGCTTGCAAAGCTTAAGTGATGTGCATTACCAAGAGGGCCCAGAGATACCTCTCTGACAATCGAAGTGACAAATCGTAATCTCGAAATACGCCAACCCAACAAGTACCTTCGGAGACACCTGTAGAGCACCTTTATAATCACCCAGTTACGTTGTGACATTTGGTAGCACACAAAGTGTTCCTCCGGTAAACGGGAGTTGCATAATCTCATAGTCATAGGAACATGTATAAGTTATGAAGAAAGCAATAGCAACAAGCTAAACGATCAAGTCCTAAGCTAAGGATAGGGTCAAGTCAATCACATCATTCTCCTAATGATGTGATCCCGTTAATCAAATGACAACTCATGTCTATGGCTAGGAAACATAACCATCTTCGATCAACGAGCTAGTCAAGTAGAGGCATACTAGTGACACTCTGTTTGTCTATGTATTCACACATGTATTATGTTTCCGGTTAATACAATTCTAGCATGAATAATAAACATTTATCATGAAATAAGGAAATAAATAATAACTTTATTATTGCCTCTAGGGCATATTTCCTTCAGTCTCCCACTTGCACTAGAGTCAATAATCTTGTTCACATCGCCATGTGATTTAACATCAATAGTTCACATCACCATGTGATTAACACCCATAGTTCACACGTCATGTGACCAACACCCAAAGGGTTTACTAGATTCAATAATCTAGCTAGTTCACATCGCTATGTGATTAACGCCCAAAGAGTACTAGGGTGTGATCATGTTTTGCTTGCGAGAGAAGTTTAGTCAACGGGTCTTCCACATTCAGATCCGTAAGTATTTTGAAAATTTCTATGTCAACAATGCTCTGCACTAAGATACTCTAGCTAATTGCTCCCACTTTTAATATGTATCCGGATTGAGACTTTGAGTCATCTGGATCAGTGTCAAAAGTTGCATCGACGTAACCCTTTACGACGAACCTTTTGTCACCTCCATAATCGAGAAACATATCCTTATTCCACTAAGGATAATTTTGACCAATGTCCAGTGATCTACTCCTAGATCCCTATTGTACTCCCTTGCCAAACTCAGGGCAGGGTATACAATAGGTCTGGTACACAGCATGGCATACTTTATAGAACCTATGGCTGAGGCATAGGGAATGACTTTCATTCTCTCTCTATCTTTTGCCGTGGTTGGGTTTTGAGTCTTACTCAACTTCACACCTTGTAACACAGGCAAGAACTCCTTCTTTGATTATTCCATTTTGAACTACTTCAAAATCTTGTCAAGGTATGTACTCATTGAAAAACTTATCAAGCGTCTTGATCTATCTCTATAGATCTTGATGCTCAATATGTAAGCAGCTTCACTGAGGTCTTTCTTTGAAAAACTCCTTTCAAACATTCCTTTATGCTTTGCAGAATAATTCTACATTGTCTCCAATCAACAATATGTCATTCACATATATTTATAAAAAATGCTGTAGTGCTCCCACTCACTTTCTTGTAAATACAGGCTTCACTGCAAGTCTGTATAAAACTATATGCTTTGATCAACTTATCAAAGCGTATATTCCAACTCCGAGATGCTTGCACCAGTCCATAAATGGATCGCTGGAGCTTGCATATTTTGTTAGCACCTTTAGGATTGACAAAACCTTCTGGTTGCATCATATACACTCTTCTTTAATAAATCCATTAAGGAATGTAGTTTTGTTTATCCATTTGCCAGATTTCATAAAATGCGGCAATTGCTAACATGATTCGGACAGACTTAAGCATAGATACGAGTGAGAAACTCTCATCGTAGTCAACACCTTGAACTTGTCAAAAACCTTTTGCGACAATTCTAGCTTTGTAGATAGTAACACTACTATCACCGTCTGTCTTCCTCTTGAAGATCCATTTATTTTTATGGCTTGCTGATCATCGGGCAAGTCAATCAAAGTCCACACTTTGTTCTCATACATGGATCCCATCTCAGATTTTATGGCCTTAAGCCATTTCGTGGAATCTGGGCTCATCATCGCTTCCTCATAGTTCATAGGCTCGTCATGGTCAAGTAACATGACCTCCAGAACAGGATTACCGTACCACTCTGGTGCGGATCTAACTCTGGTTTACCTACAAGGTTCGGTAGTAACTTGATATGAAGTTTACATGATCATCATCATTAGGTTCCTCACTAATTGGTGTAGTAGTCACAGGAACAGATTTCTGTGATGAACTACTTTCCAATAAGGGAGCAGGTACAGTTACCTCATCAAGTTCTACTTTCCTCCCACTCACTTCTTTCGAGAGAAACTCCTTCTCTAGAAAGGATCCATTCTCAGCAATGAATATCTTGCCTTCGGATCTGTGATAGAAGGTGTACCCAACATTTTCTATTGGGTATCCTATGAAGATGCACTACTCCGATTTGGGTTTGAGCTTATCAGGTTGAAACTTTTTCACATAGGCATTGCAACCTCAAACTTTAATAAACGACAGCTTAGGTTTCTTGCCAAACCATAGTTCATACAGTGTCGTCTCAACGGATTTAGATGGTGCCCTATTTAATGTGAATGTAGCTGTCTCTAATGCACAACCCCAAAACGATAGGGGTAAATCGGTAAGAGACATCATAGATCGCACCATATCTAATAAAGTACGGTTACGATGTTCGGACACACCATTACACTGTAATGGTGTTCCAGGTGGCATGAGTAGTGAAACTTTTTCACATTGTTTTAACTGAAGGCCAAACTCGTAACTCAAATATTTTACTTCTGCGATCATATCGTAGATACTTTTATTTTTGTTACGATGATTCTCCACTTCACTCTGAAATTCTTTGAACTATTCAAATGTTTCAGATTTGTGTTTCATAAAGTAGATATACTCATATCTGCTCAAATCATCTGTGAAGATCAGAAAATAATGATACCTGCCGCGAGCCTCAATATTCATCGGACCACATACATCAGTATGCATGATTTCCAACAAATCTGTTGCTTGCTGCATTGTTCCGGAGAACAGAGTCTTAGTCATCTTGCCCATGAGTCATGGTTCGCAAGCATCAACTGATTCATAATCAAGTGATACCAAAAGTCCATCAGCATGGAGTTTCTTCATGCGCTTTACACCAATATGACATAAACGGCAGTGCCACAAATAAGTTGCACTATCATTATTAACTTTGCATCTTTTAGTTTCAATATTATGAATATGTGTATCACTACAATTGAGATCCAACGAACCATTTTCATTGGGTGTGTAACCATATATGTAAACAGAACAACAATTTATTCTCTTACTTAAATGAATAATCGTATTGCAATAAACATGATCAAATCATATTCATGCTCAATGCAAACACAAAATAACACTTATTTAGGTTTAACACTAATCTCGAAAGTATAGGGAGTGTGCGATGATGATCATATCTATCTTGGAACCACTTCCAACACACATCATCACTTCACCTTTAACTAGTCTCTGTTCATTCTGCAACTCCTGTTTCGAGTTACTACTCTTAGCAACTGAACTAGTATCAAATACCGAGGGGTTGCTATAAACACTAGTAAAGTACACATCAATAACATGTATATCCAATATACCTTTGTTCACCTCGCCATCCTTCTTATCCGCCAAATACTTGGGGCAGTTCCGCTTCTAGTGACCAGTCCCTTTGCAGTAGAAGCACTCAGTCTCAGGCTTAGGTCCAGACTTGGGGTTCTTCACTTGAGCAGCAACTTGCTTGCCATTCTTCTTGAAGTTCCCTTTCTTCCCTTTGCCCTTTTTGAAACTAGTGGTCTTTGTCAACCATCAACACTTGATGCTCGTCGATTTCAGCATCATGAAGAGCTTGGGAATTACTTTTGTCATCCCTTGCATATTATAGTTCATCACTAAGTTCTAGTAACTCGGTGATAGTGACTAGAGAACATTGTCAATTACTCTCTTATCTGGAAGATTAACTCCCACTTGATTAAAGCAATTGTAGTACTCAGACAATCTGAGCACATGCTCACTGGTTGAGCTATTCTCCTCGATCTTGTAGGCAAAGTATTGTCAGAGGTCTCATACCTCTCGACACGGGCATGAGTATGAAATACCAATTTCAACTATTGGAACATCTTATATGCTCCATGGCATTCAAAACGTCTTTGAAGCCCCGATTCTAAGCCGTTAAGCATGGTGCACTAAACTATCAAGTAGTCATCATATTGAGCTTGCCAAAGGTTCATAACGTCTGTATCTGCTCCTGCAATAGGTCTATCACCTAGCGGTGCATTAAGGACATAATTCTTCTGTGCAGCAATGAGGATAATCCTTAGATCACGGATCCAATCCGCATCTTTGCTACTAACATCTTTCAACTTAATTTTCTCTAGGAACATAACAAAAAATAAAACAGGGGAGCTAAACACGAGCTATAGATATGCTAATACTACCCGGACTAAGTTCATGATAAATTTAAGTTCAATTAATCATATTACTTAAGAACTCCCACTTAGATAGACATACCTCTAATCTTCTAAGTGATCACGTGATCCAAATCAACTAAACCATAACCGATCATCACGTGAAATGGAATAGTTTTCAATGGTGAACATCACTATGTTGATCATATCTACTATATGATTCACGCTCGACCTTTCGGTCTCAGTGTTCCGAGGCCATATCTGCATATGCTAGGCTCGTCAAGTTTAACCTGACTATTCTGCGTGTGCAAAACTGGCTTGCACCTGTTGTAGATGGACGTAGAGCTTATCACACCTGATCATCACATGGTGTCTAGGCACGACGAACTTTGGCAACGGTGCATACTCAGGGAGAACACTTTTTATCTTGAAATTTAGTGAGAGATCATCTTATAAAGCTACCGTCGAACTAAGCAAAATAAGATGCATAAAAGATAAACATCACATGCAATCAAAATATGTGACATGATATGGCCATCATCATCTTGTGCCTTTGATCTCCATCTCCAAAGCATCGTCATGATTTCCATCGTCACCGGCATGACACCATGATCTCCATCATCTTGATCTATATCAATGTGTCGTCACATGGTTGTCTCGCCAACTATTGCTCTTGCAACTATTGCTATCACATAGCGATAAAGTAAAGCAATTATTTGGCGCTTGCATCTTATGCAATAGAGAGATAACCATAAGGCTTTTGCCAGTTGCCGATAACTTCAACAAAACATGATCATCTCATACAACAACTCATATCTCATCACGTCTTGACCATATCACATCACAACATGCCCTGCAAAAACAAGTTAAACGTCCTCTACTTTGTTGTTGCAAGTTTTACGTGGCTGCTACGGGCTGAGCAAGAACCGTTCTTACCTACGCATCAAAACCACAATGATATTTTCTCAAGTTGGTGTTGTTTTAACCTTCGCAAGGACCGGGCGTAGCCACACTCCGTTCAACTAAAGTTGGAGAAACTGACACCCGCCAGCCACCTGTGTGCAAAGCACATCGGTAGAACTAGTCTCGCGTAAGCGTATGTGTAATGTCGGTCCGGGCCACTTCATCCAACAATACCGCCGAACCAAAGTATGACATGCTGGTAAGCAGTATGACTTATATCGCCCACAACTCACTTGTGTTCTACTCGTGCATATAACATCAACGCATTAAACCTGGCTCGGACGCCACTGTTGGGGAACGTAGTAATTTCAAAATTTTCCTACGCACACGCAAGATCATTGTGATGCATAGCAACGAGAGGGGAGAGTTATATCTACGTACCCTCGTAGGCCGAAAGCGGAAGCGTTAGCACAACGCGGTTGATGTAGTCGTACGTCTTCACGGCCCGACCGATCAAGTACCGAAACTACGGCACCTCCGAGTTCTAGCACACGTTCAGCTCGATAACGATCCCCGGACTCTGGTCCAGCAGAATGTCAGCGAAGAGTTCCGTCAGCACGACGGTGTGGTGAAAATCTTGATGTTCTACTGTCGCAGGGCTTCGCCTAAGCACCACTACAATATTATCGAGGACTATGGTGGAGGGGGGCACCGCACACGGCTAAGAGATCAATGATCAACTGTTGTGTCTCTGGGGTGCCCCCCTGCCCCCGTATATAAAGGAGCAAGGGAGGGAGGCGGCCGGCCTAGGAGGAGGGCTCGCCATGGGGGGAGTCCTACTCCCACCAGGAGTAGGACTCCTCCTTCCCTTGTTGGAGTAGGAGAGAAGGAAAGAGGGGGAGAGGAACAAGGAAAAGTGGGCTGCACCCCTTGTCCAATTCGGACCAGAGGGAGGCGGGCACCTCCTTCCTTTTGGCCTCTCTCCTCTATTCCCGTATGGTCCAATAAAGCCCATATACTCCCCGGCGAATTCCCGTAACTCTCCGGTACTCCAAAAAATACCCGAATCACTCGGAACCTTTTTGATGTCCAAATATAGTCGTCCAATATATCGATCTTTACGTCTCGACCATTTCGAGACTCCTCGTCATGTCCCCGATCTCATCCAGGACTCCGAACTCCTTTGGTACATCAAAACTCATAAACTCATAATATAACTGTCATCAAAACCTTAAGCGTGTGGACCCTACGGGTTCGAGAACTATGTAGACATGACCGAGACACGTCTCCGGTCAATAACCAATAGCGGAACCTAGATGCTCATATTGGCTCCCACATATTCTACGAAGATCTTTATCGGTCAGACCGCATAACAACATACATTGTTCCCTTTGTCATCGGTATGTTAGTTGCCCGAGATTCGATCGTCGGTATCTCAATACCTAGTTCAATCTCGTTACCGGCAAGTATCTTTTACTCGTTCCATAATACATCATCCCACAACTAACTTATTATTTGCAATGCTTGCAAGGCTTAAGTGATGTGCATTACCGAGAGGGCCCAGAGATACCTCTCCGACAATCGGAGTGACAAATCGTAATCTCAAAATACGCCAACCCAACAAGTACCTTCGGAGACACCTGTAGAGCACCTTTATAATCACCCAGTTACGTTGTGACATTTGATAGCACACAAAGTGTTCCTCCGGTAAATGGGAGTTGCATAATCTCATAGTCATAGGAACACGTATAAGTTATGAAGAAAGCAATAGCAACAAACTAAACGATCAAGTGCTAAGCTAATGGAATGGGTCAAGTCAATCACATCATTCTCCTAATGATGTGACCCCATTAATCCAATGACAACTCATGTCTATGGCTAGGAAACATAACCATCTTCGATCAACGAGCTAGTCAAGTTCAGGCATACTAGTGACACTCTGTTTGTCTATGTATTCGCACATGTATTATGTTTCCGGTTAATACAATTCTAGCATGAATAATAAACATTTATCATGAAATAAGGAAATAAATAATAACTTTATTATTGCCTCTAGGGCATATTTCCTTCAAGCGCTATGAATCATCGTCGTCGCAGGGCTGTTCTTTGTAACCCTGGTTTTTCAAAGGAGGCATTTGATGCCTTTAATTCGGCCGATGCGCACATCCGGGCTGCTCGGGATGGGCTTGTCAGAGCCACAGACCAGCATCTGAAAGATATGCGGGCAAGTGTAGATTTAATAATCATACACCAGTAGCCCTTGAGACTTAAAGTAGTTGATACAACTGATTTAAGGATCAATATATAACCAGGTGCTTACGCAGAAGAACAACCTGTTATCTCAGGAACTAGAAAAGTGTTAGAGCCAGCTAAATGTTGCCAATGCCAAACTGGAAAAATCAAAGAAGGCATCTCCTGGTAATGTTTCCGTCCATCGAGAAACATAATGGTATACCAATAATGCTAACACGGTCACTTACCTCTTAATTGGATCATTAGGTCCACTGCAAGAACAACCGGAAGCCACTCGAAGCGGAGAGCGAGGATCCAAAAAACTGCTAGTCGCGGGCAAGCGTGTGTTAACAAAGGTCGTTGCAGAGAAAAACAAGCTCCGGGAATCGAACACCCAACTGGGCGAGGAGCTGAAGGATGTGCGGGCCCAACTAAGTCCTAGTGACTATGTACATTCCTTGACATCCGTAACTCTAGCTGAATTATAAAAACAATTGTCATGGCAGACCTTTTTGCTTCAACCTCTGGACCCGAAGGTGCGAAGTGTTTCCGAATACCATAATGGTAAAATAGACTGGGGTATGCATGGGAACCAGGCGTAGGGGTCATAGTTGCTTGAATAGACAATGTTTATCCGGCTAGTTATGTTATATTACATTATGATTGTAAGAAACATCTTCTAGGGAGAATAGTTTCATTAGGGGTTCCTTTCCCTGTGTGTGCATGCATTAAAATGCATGTCCGAACTGTGATTGATTATATTAAAGTATAGGTAATCATCTGGGGGTTCATAATGAAAGGAATATAAAGCATCTTTAGTCCGCCGACCGAGTATGTTGTCAAGAACGCTAGCTTTCGGCTTCACCCAGTCTGAGGTACACATTTTGATGACCTGGTAGTAACAATCACAGAGGTGCTCGCTTTATGCCCTAGCTGAACTAACGGGGACATAGGGCATAAACAGGAGCCAGACAACCCAGCTTTGCCAAAACTAAATTCATATCGATGCATATAATGGCGAAGAAAAAAGGAAAAGGTACATATGAGAAGAAACACATATGTGATGAGCTTGATGCTCGGAAAATAAGCTTCTGTCTGGGAAGCCCCCTGGTATAATGGACATACATTCTCAAGGATGTGTACATCACAAGCGCATGGTTTAGACATGCAAAAGAGTTTAAGTTCTAGACAAAAGAGAAAAAACGAAAAGAGAGGAAAAAATAAAGGAGACAGCAGGGAGAAGGAGACAAACATATAGTTTGGCGCTAGGCATAGAATCTTCGGAGTCTAGCCACGTTCTAGG
The DNA here is from genome assembly GCF_003073215.2 of Triticum urartu. Lineage (NCBI taxonomy): Eukaryota > Viridiplantae > Streptophyta > Magnoliopsida > Poales > Poaceae > Triticum > Triticum urartu. Next base: position 190,455,215 of record NC_053022.1, read on the forward strand.
GGTTTGGCTCTAGGCGATTGTCTGATGCAGCGCGTAGGCGGTTTGCTCCTCCCGTGAGAACCTCGTCAATTATGAAGGGACCTTCCCACTTGGGCTTGAGTTTGTCCTTTTTCTTCTCCGGCAAGCATAGGACGAGTTCGCCGAGAATATAAGTTTTGGCCCGTACTTCTCTGCTTTGGTATCTGCGGGCTTGTTGTTGATAAAATGCGGTACGGGCTTTTCCAACATCGCGCTCCTCCTCCAGGGTATCTAGGCTGTCCTGCCGATCAACCTCGGCTTCTCTCTCTTTGTACATGCGCACTCGAGGTGAGTCATGGATAATATCACAAGGCAACACAGCTTTTGCACCGTACACCATGAAGAAAGGTGTATATCTAGTAGTGCGGTTGGGCGTGGCCGCAGCCCCTAGAGTACGGAGTCAAGCTCCTCAACCCAGTTCTTGTCTGATTCTTTCAAAGACCGCACTAGTCTATGTTTGATGCCGCTCATAATAAGACCATTCGCCCGTTCGACTTGACCGTTTGTTTGTGGGTGATAGACATAGGCGTAATCGAGCTTAATGCCCAAATTAGCACACCAAGTTTTCACCTCATCGGCCGTGAAATTGGAGCCATTATTGGTGATGATGTTGTGTGGAACACCATAACAGTGCACCACGCCGGATATGAAGTCTATTACTGGCCCCACCTCGGCCGTTTTGACTGGTTTGGCCTCTATGCACTTAGTGAATTTATCCACCATGACCAGTAGATACTTTCTCTTATGGATTCCTCCTTTAAGGGGTCCGACCATATCGAGCTCCCAGACCGCGGAAGGCAGAGTGATGGGGATTGTTTGTAGAGCGGTGGGGGCATGTGGCTTTGGTTGGCGAATAGCTGGCATCCGATGCAACGTTGGACAAGGTCCTATGCATCTGCTTGGGCCGTTGGCTAGTAAAAACCTATATGGATGGCCTTGCTAACAAGGGCCCGAGCTGCAACGTGGTGCCCATCGAGTCCGGCGTGAATTTTAGCCAAGAGTTGCCGCCCCTCTTCCTCGGAGATCCATTTTTGAAGAACTCCGGTAGCGCTTTTCTTGTAGAGATCTCCTTCATGAACCTTGTAGGCCTTCGAGTGCCGAACAATGCGGCGAGCCTCATTCTGGTCCTCCGGGAGTTCTTTCCTAATAAGGTAGGCAAAGAAGGGTTCGGTCCATGGGGCAATGACTGTCATGATTAGGTGGGCTGACGGTGTTATTTTGGTGCGTGAGCCACCGATTATATCGTTGTGTTCTGAGGGTGGGTTTGTGTTCAGATCCGGACTGGTGCTGCTGCTCTCCCCTTGCCACACCACGGATGGCTTGAAGATCCTTTCCAGAAAGATATTGGGTGGGACGGGATCGCGCTTGGCACCAATGCGAGCGAGGGCGTCCGCTGCTTGATTACTTTCTCAAGCCACGTGATGAAACTCAAGCCCCTCGAATTGAGCCGACATTTTTAGGACATCATTGCGATAAGACGCCATCTTCCGATCTATGGCATCAAAATCTCCATTTATTTGAGATATTGCGAGGTTTGAATCCCCGCGCACTTCCAGGCATTGTATGCCCATAGAGATAGCCATCCGGAGACCATGCAATAATGCCTCATATTCGGCTCCGTTATTGGAGTCTGCGTATAATGTTTGGAGTACGTACAGGACTACACCTCTAGTGCAGGACGTTACAACGACACTCGCTCCTAATCCTGCCAGCATTTTGGAACCATCGAAAAACATAACCCAGTTGGAATATGTGTCGTACTCTTTAGGGAGTTCGGCCTCTGTCCATTTGGCGACGAAGTCTGCCAGTACATGGGATTTGATGGCTCAGCACGGTTTGTATGTTATGTCAAATGGAAGGAGCTCAATGGCCCATTTGGCTATCCGGCCGGTAGCATCGCGGTTGTTTATTATATTATTGAGTGGTACTTCGGAAGCCACCGTGATAGAACATTCTTGGAACTAGTGTCCTAGCTTCCGGGATGCCATGAAGACCGCGTATGCTATCTTTTGATAATGAGGTTACCAGGATTTGCATGGTGTGAGGACGGTGGATACGTAATATACTAGCGTCTGAATTGGGAATTTGTGTCCGTCCTGGTCTCATTCCACGATGAGCACGGCGCTCGCCACCTAGTGTGTTGCCGATATGTATAGTAACATGGGTTCGCCGACGTTCGGTGTGGCCGGGATTGGGTTGCTAGCAAGAAGGGTTTTTATTTCTTCCAGTCCGGTTGTTGCCGCATCCGTACACTCGAAGTCATCGGTGCACCGGAGGAGGCGATACAATGGCAATGCCTTTTCCCCCAATCTAGAGATAAAGCGGCTTAAAGCTGCCCCGCACCCAGCGAGTTTTTGGACCTGCTTAAGGTCCGGTTGTGTGGCCAATTGTGACAAGGCTCAGATTTTGGGTGGATTTGCTTTGATTCCTCTATTGGAAATGATGAAGCCCATCAGCTTTCTAGCAGGAACGTCGAAACACACTTTTCCGGATTGAGCTTGATGTCATATGTATGGAGGTTGTCAAATGTGAGACGTAAATTGTCTATTAGTGAGTCGACGTGCATAGTTTCAATGACGACGTCGTCCACATATGCTTCAACTGTCTTGCCGATCTGTTTCTCCAGGCATGTTTGAATCATGCGTTAGTAGGTGGCCCCGGCATTTTTGTAGAATGGCCCGTATGGGGTAATGAATGACATTCATGCTTGATCGGGCTCCATCATTTTGATTTGATGGTATCCAGAATATGTGTCGAGGAAGCGTAGCGAATCGTGTCCTGCGGTGGCATCGATAATCTGGTCGATGTGGGGGAGGGGGAAGGAATCCTTAGGCCAGGCCTTATTGAGGACTATGAAATTGACGCACAAGCGCCAGGATTTATCCTTCTTTGGCACCATCACCAAGTTTGCTAGCCAGTCCGGGCATTTTATTTCTCTAATGAATCCGGCCTCGATTAGCTTGGCTCGCTCCTCCCCCATCGCTTGACGTTTGGGTTCAAAAAACGCCGCATTGTTTGTTTGAACGGTTTGTATCCCTTCAATATGTTTAGGCTGTGTTTGGCCAACCTGCGTGGGATTCCTGGCATATCAGAAGGATGCCAGGCAAATATATCCCAGTTTTCGCACATAAATTCTCGTAGCATGTTGTCGACCGTTGGGTGTAATTGTACCCCGATAGATGCTGACTTCTTGGGGTCCGTTGGATGGACTTGGAATTTGACTATTTCTTCTGCTGGTTTGAAGGAGGTGGATTTGGGTCGTTTGTCCAAGATTACGTCATCCTTATCCACCGTGGAGCGTAATGCGGTTAATTCTTCGGCCGCGAGGGCTTCAGATAATGCCTCAAGGGCCAGTGATGTAGTTTTGTTTTCGGCGCTGAGTGCTATGTACGGATCACTAGCAAGAGTGATTATGCCATTGGGCCCCGGCATCTTGGGCTTCATATACCCATAGTGAGGTATATCTTGTAAGCGTGTGAATGCATCTCACCCCAATAGGGGGTGATATCTGTTGTTGAAAGGGGCCACTTGGAAGGTTAGTTCTTTGGTCCGATTGTTCTCCAGTGTGATGAATACCACATCGAGGGTAATTTTTCCCGCGCATTGCGCCTCCCGACTGGGAATAATTCCACGAAAGGTCATGCTACTTTGCTTGATGTGGCTCCTGTCTATGTCCATTATACTGAGTGTGTCCTCGTAAATGAGGTTTAGTCCGCTACCGCCGTCCATGAGAACCTTGGTGAGCCGAAGCCATCCACGATCAGACTGAAGACCAAGGCGTCTGGTGGCCGGATTTTCCTGACTTTTGGTTCATCATCGGCATTGAAAGTAATGGCCGTGTCGTTCCAAGGGTTTGTTGCAGCGATTTGGCAGACTTCGGCAAGGTCGCGAAGTGCCCTTTTACACTTATTTTTTGAAGCGAAAGTCTCAAAGAATGTCAGTACTCTGGGGTCGTTATCTTCTGGAGGATATTACTCTAGGTTATTTTTGGTGAGGATATCCTCGCTGCTCTTGGCCACCTGCCGGAGTAACCAAGATGCTCTAAGGTTGTGAGTTGATATAGTGTCCGGTGTTGTGTGTAGCTTGCATCGTCCATCGAGCCATCCCGCCAAAACCATTCCGGATCTCGTGATGGGCTTGTATTTCTTTGTCATTGAACCGGGCGTGCCACTAGGGTGCGTCCTTTTCACCTGAACGAGGGATTGGGTCGAAACCGGCGGTTCCCAGGGGGCTGCCTGAGTTTTCTAGGCGCTTTCCATTGTGCAGTACTTGTATACTATGGTTGCCAAATCTGCGAAGCGTGATATGCGACAACGGTTGATGGCGTTGAGGATTCCTTCATCCGTGCAATTGTTGCGGAACACTGTGATCGCGTGTTCGTCATTGCAATCTTCAATCTTATCTTTCACAAGGAGGAATCTGGCCCAGAAGTGGTGGGCCATTTCCTTGTACTTCTGCCGTATGCCCCTGAGAGCGCTTATGTCTGGGTGGGTGGGTGGATTCAAGTCCGAACCCTGACCCAGATTCGGATCCGGAGTTTGGAGAATCTCCGGATTTAGTAGTTCGGGCTCTAGGATGTCAACTGGTTTTTTGGGCTTGTCATCCGATTCTATGTTCGGAGGACAGGACATGTCTTTCTGCGGATAGGTATCCGTCTGTTCAAGTTCGGAGATCCGAATGTAGTTCGTCCTTAATATAGAGGAACAGCTGTCGCCTTGCTCCTCTACAGCCTCTACTTGATGAGTTATTGGTGGAGTTCTAATTTCTCTCTGGTCGGGTTTAAGCCCAACCCGATCATAGTCCGTGGCGACCCCCGAGGTGGCAATGCGATCTAGGAGCTCATTTAAAGACGATAGCTCCGCCGGATCCATCTGCTTGGAGTACTTAGAGTCAACATGAAGGGGATTTTTGATGACCCGAGAAGCCATCGTCGGCTTAGTGGCCGAACAGGCGGTCATAATGAAGTCGCCCAGCCAGAGGGTTCGGCCTGGGGCCAGTTTTCCTCTGGAGGTGACGTTATCCTTGAGAACAAGGCGAGCCATCGACCCTATCTTTTGACGGCATAGTGGAACTCTCAATGAAAGCACCAATGTCGGTGTCAAAACCGGCAGATCTCGGGTAGGGGGTCCCGAACTGTGCGTCTAGGATCGATGGTAATAGGAGACGGGGGACACAAGGTTTACCCAGGTTCGGGCCCTCTCTATGGAGGTAATACCCTACTTCCTGCTTGATTGATCTTGATGAATATGAGTATTACAAGAGTTGATCTACCACGAGATCGCAATGGCTAAACCCTAAAAGTCTAACCTGGCTATGATTATTCGGGGCGTATCTACAGACCTAGCTGTCCGGTTTATATAGACATAGGAGGTATCTAGGGTTACACAAGGTCGGTTACAGAGAACTGAATCTTCATAGTTGGTCGCTAACTTGCCTTCCACGCCAAGGAGAGCCCCATCCAGACACGGGTAGAGTCTTCGGTCTTCGTATCTCCATGGCCCAACAGTCCAGCACATATCCAATAGGTCGGATGCCTGAGGACCCCTTAGTCTAGGACTCCCTCAACGATGACGCTGTTTCTCCGTTCGACCCAGCCGGTTGGCTGCCAATCAAGAGCATGTCGTAGCTACCTCTCCATGTACACAAGCCCTGGCTATACGTATGCGCGAGTAGGTGTTTGAGACCCCGCCCATATGTACGTGCGTGGCCGTATTTACTTTCTTGCACCCTGGCTATACGTACGTGTACATGCTACATACGCGCCTCTACTATGACATATGCCCTTCCTTACTCGGCCACGCTTCATCACTGCAGCCTGCAGACAGACAGATCGACCAGTATGTACATACACGTTCGCGACCAGAATAACAAAGCTACGTACGCTTCGACCAGGTGGGTCACGACTATAAGGAAGGATAAGGAGGCACTTCCTTGCGTGTGAAGATGTAGCTGGTGGGTCCCAGAAGTCAGGGGGAAACATTTTTTCTGTGAAATATGGTGGCTCGTCTGGTGGGTCCCTGCTGTCAGGTGGAGGAATCATTATTTTGCGCGTAATAAGGTTGCACTTCCTTGCTGCGGCCGTGGACCAAGCTTTCGGCCTCTCCACATACATTATTCTTCTGATGGAAGTCATTCCTTGACCATGTTGACCATGCTGCACCGAGAGCACCAAGGCGGTGGACAACGGCGAGGCCTAGGAAGGGGACGACGTGGAGCCGGGGAAGACGCGGTGGTGGATGCCCATGCGTACAGGAGTACGAGGGTTGACTCGTTCCGCTGCGGTGTGAGGCTGTTGTCACCGCAGAATAATAGGGGGTGTGGGTGAGTAGAGGGATGGGCTAGCCAGTGGTGGGAGTAGTAGGGGGCGGTGAGGCCTTCGCGGTAGCAAAGCCGGCCACTAGAGGCAGGAGCAGGCGGCACGACCAGTGCTGGTTTGGGAGACTGGAGCAAGAAGACCAGAGGTGGAAGAAGCACTACGGCCGTTGGATGGACATCGTACGGTCACTAGAGCTAGAATCGTCCATATTGATAAAGTTGACAAAGCCCTCCATCCGCGTCAACTTAGTAGGCCCACAAGTTAGACTCCCACTATGGTAGGTCCCAATTAGCTAGGGGAGTATTCATTTTTTGAGCGTAATAAGGAGGTACTTCCTTGCATGCAAAGATATTGCTGGTGGATCCGAGCTGTAAGCGGGGGGGGGGCGTTTTTTCATGAAATACAGAGGCCCTTCCGATGGGTCCCAGCTGTCAGGTGGGGGAATCATTATTTTGCACGTAATAAGGAGGCATTTCCTTGCTGCGCCCGTGGCCCAACTATGAGCCTCTCCACATACAGTCCACTTCCGATGGATGTCGTTCGTTGACCACGCCGTGCAGAGAGCACTAGGGCGGTGGACAATGGCGAGGCCTGGAAGGGGACGACGTGGAGCCGGGGAAGACACGGAAGGGGATGCCCACACGGAGAGGAGTACAAGGGTTGACTGGTTCAGCTGCGGTGTGAGGCTACCGTCACCGCAGAATAACAGGGTTGTGGATGAGTAGATAGTAGAGGGATGGCTTGGCCAGTGGTGGGAGTAGGGCGGGGGGGTGAGGCATGCGCGGCAGCATGGCTGGCCACTAGAGGCAGGAGCAGGCGGTCTAGCCGGTGCTGGTTTGGGTAGCTGGTGTAAGAAGAGCAGGGATTGAACAAGCAGCAAGACCGTTCGGTTAAAATCCAACGGTCACTACTGGTAGAATCGTTTGTTGACTAAGTTGACAAATCCCTACGTCCACATCAACTTAGTAGGCCCACAAGTTAGCCTCCAAATATGGCGGGACTGACCTAGCAACAGGGCTATTCATTATTTTTGTGCGTAATAGCTGGGGGATTCGAGCTGTGAGTAGGGGGGATGTTTTTTCGCGAAATACAGAGTCCCTTCCGGTGGGTCCCAGCTGTCAGAAGGAGGAATTATTATTTTGCACGTAATAACGAGGCACTTCCTACACGCAAAAAAGGAGCCACTTAATTGTATGCGGCCGTGGACCCAGTTGTCAGCCTCTCCACGTACTGTCCTCTTCCGATGGATGTCGTTCGTTGACCACGCTGTGCCGAGAGCACCAAGGCAGTGGACGACGGCGAGGCCAAGTAAGGGAATGACCCGGAGCCGAGGAAGACTTGGTAGTTGTTTCGCACGTGGCGTGGGTACCGCAGTGTGAGGCTGTCGTCGCCAGAGAATAACAGGAGGTGTGGGTGAGTAGAGGGATAGCCAGGCCAAGGATGCAAGTATGGTGGGGCCGTGAGGCCTGCCCGGCAGCACAGCAGGCCACGGGAAGCGGGAGCAGGCAGTTTCGCCGGTGCTGTTTTGGGCGGCTGGAGCAGGAAGATTAGAGCCTAAAGAAGCACGATTGCCATTAGATTGACATCTAACGGTCTAACGCTGGTAGAGTCGATTGTTGACTAAGTTCATTTTTTGAGAAATCATGTATGCAGGAACTTATTAGGCCCAAAAGTCAGCATCCAAATCTGTGGCAGACAACATAGAGCCCATTTGCTATTTTTTAATAATTTGCGGCCCATTTGCTAATTCTTAAGGAATTTATTACAACCCATTTTCTACCCAGGACCATGGTCAAAAAGTTCAACCTTATTTTGCATATTTCGTTGGAGTCCAAACTATTTTAATCCAGTAATGATAAACATTTATTTATTAAGAACTTATTGATTTGTGAAAAAAAAAAATTTGTTTTTGTAAGCAAATAAGACGTGGGACAATTGAGTTGGTTTAAGGGAAAACCAGTGGTAAAAAAATCAGCGCTGGCTGCTGAGTTGGTGCGGTGGCAGAGTCTTCACAAAGATCTGCATGCCACCACGCAGGTGCTTGCCGAGTCAGCCTAGAGGCCGCATGTCGCCACGCAGGAGCCTGCCTAGCTGGTGTGCTGGCAGCTACATGGGAATGGCGGTAGAGTCTTGGCAGATGTGGGCCTCACTGCGGCCCCGCGGACATCGTCGGCAAGAGTCTTGTCGGGGCCCCGGCAAGGGTCTTGCCGTGGCATCATGGTCGTCCCCGGCAAGGGTCTTGCCGGGGGTCTCGTGGGTATCCATGGCAAGGATCTTGCCGAGGATCATCATCTTCTGGTTATCATCTAGTCTTGTGTGCTTCTGGTATCCACAAAGATCTTCATGACACCACGGAGGTGCCTCCCGAGCCTCGGTTCCAAAGTGGTCTATGGTGTTGGAACTCTTGGGCTCAAGGGTGGCGGCTCTGCTGGTGTTGGGCAAGTTGCCCAGGCAAGGTTCTAGCCGGGGCTGTGGAGGCCGCCCCGGCAAGGGCCTTGGCGGGGGAGCTCACCTCGCCCTTCTACTCTTCGTGTTTCTGGCTTGGCGTTACTCTGGTTGTCTTGTGGCTTTGCTTCCTTCCTCTTCCCCGCTAGGTGTGGCCGCAGGCGCGGCTCCAACTACCCGTTCACAAGTAAAGGGTTACAAAATAGGACCCCTCCTTTTGTGCATCGACAAAATCGATGAGAGAGTGAGATCTCGCGCTGTCAGCACTCACTTTGGACTCAAGGTGCTCGATCAGCTCCAGATCCGTGGGATCGAACTTGACGCCAATAGGAAGTACCGGCCAATCATTCTTGGACTTGCATCGGTTAATTCCAGTTATATGGTACTCAATGTATGATTAATCGACTGTTTTAAGTGAATGATGAAAGATTTGACAGATAAGTGGTACTCCAAATCTGATGTCCACAATACGTGAACACGCCGCCGGGACTCTTGTGTCACCTCACACGCAACGTGTTGTCACGTCAATTCAGTGTGAGGACATGATGAATAATTTGACCGACGTGTACTAGTACTACTATTGTACTACTTACTAGTCGTATTTAGTGTCACATTTTGACCATAGGTTTAACTAACAAAATGTCAATGCATGTCACCGAAAATTATGTTGTTGGAAAGTATGTTCAAATACGAATCAAACGATATAATTTTTTGTGACATGCATTAACATTTAGTTAGTTAAATTTATGGTCAAAATTTGACACAAATTACGAAGGGGGCCAATAAACCAGGAGGGAGGTAGTAGTACGAGTAGCGCAATATACGGTATAGAGGACTAGTACAAATTTAGAAATGCACTATGAAGTTACAAGGTTGTGTGACAGACTTTGTAGGCTACATGAGTAATACAAAATATAATTTCCATTTGACAACACTTTCACCAATAAGTACACACTTGAAGCCTAATTGATATATATGGCTTCTTGCACATCATCTCCATAATCATTATCAGTACGTCCTACGCAGGTGAGTTAGGATGCACTTGATCCCAGAATGGCATCTATCCTTCAAACTAACAATAGTACATAATATCCAACAGAAGAGGGACATGCTACAGCAGGAGGATACATGGCTCAGTGTAGATATCAGTACGAATCAAGTTGTGCATATTTGCTGTTGGCATGAACCACATCGACGCATGTTGGGTTTGCAAAAGCCATCCATCACTGTCAGATCACGAGTTCCGGCAGACCCTCAAGGTTAGACCACTAGGGTGCGCGTGAAGGTTTTCTCCCTGTCGATCCACACCCTAACTCTCTAAGATCTCGCGGACGAACTCGACGAAGTTGCATCACAAAGACACAAGATTTATATTGGTTCAGGCCACCGTTGTGGTGTAATTGCCTCTTGGGCTGATGATGAACAGTATAAGGGGAAGAACAACCTCCTGAGGTGGTGTTCTTATGCTTGGCAAACTTGTGTGGGTGAGGATCGGAATCAGATCTCTCTCTCTCTCCCTCTCGGTTCATTTCTATAGGGCCCCCTTACTATGGTGGCTAGTTCTACTTATATAGGCCCTGGTCCTCTCCCCAAATATTGAACGGGAAGGGAGCCAACAACGGCCAATTCGAAAGGTGACAGCTAGTACAGCTTATCCTAACAAAAGGCTCTGGTGATGACGCCGTCTTGGGCTCCATGGTGACCTCCATCTTGCCGTCCTTCTGGTCTTGGTCGTGTTGCTCCAATATGGAAAAATTTGCTTGATGCCTCAGTACTCTGCGCCTGCGCTTGCCCCCTTGGCACTAAAGAGGAAGCAAGCACACTGCATGCTGGCGCTCGCCTGGTCTCAATCGTCATGGCTCATGTCACGAGGACCTCGCGAGGTTTGCCTTGCCTTGATCTCTCCGCCCCTCGTGAGCCTGCCTGGCGAGGCCGCTCCTGAGGAGGTCTTGCATCGTCCGCCTCGCAAGGCGTGGCCCCTCGCGAGGGTCTTGAATTACTTGTCGATGAAGATGGGCCGTACAGACCTGCCAGCCCAGCCATGCCATGGGCCGCAGGCAGGCACGTCTGGGGACCCCCGTTCCCAGAACACCGACAGTATCCCCCAGGCCCAAGGTGCACTCAGGCTTGGCTTCGAGGCGAAGCCAAGGGTCAAGTGTGGAGCGCCGCGTGCCCCAAAAGCCTGCGGCCTCAGTTGATGCATGGTGGTTTATTGGACGTGGGCGTCTCCGCTTCCCCACGCTGCCTTGGCAACTGCCTGACTTGACAAGTCCCTACGACATGCAAGGAGAACCATCATACCATGTGATCATGGGGGGTGCTGGTTGGCCTTCTCCTGCTATAAATGAGGAAGGGGCGGAGCCTCCATCCCCCACTATTTCCCATTCCACTTGCTTCTTCTTCCTCTGCTCCTCCACCGACTCCAATGGCGCCGTCGAAGAGGTTCTCCGCCGTGGAGAAAGGAAAGGCCCCTCGCGAGGGGTCCAGCTCCCCGGCGCCAGACGCGGCCGCCCCCGCAAGCACACCATGACTCCCGCCATGGCCCCCCGCTCCCGGGGTGGCGCCGCTGCGCGTGGTGGTGGTTGCTCCGGTCGCGGCAGCCCTGTCGATGAGGTGAGACGTGTCGTGGTTGTGCGACCTCCCTGACCACACTTCCACGCGGCAGAGGTGCTGCCGGAGTTTGTTGTCTGGTCGGAGGATCTGGCCGGCAACTGGCTTCATCTTCCGCCTTCTTCGTCGACGAGTTGCCGCCCTCTGGTCCAGGCGGGCTCTGGCTGCAGGCGGACGGCTTCTGTAGTAGGGCTTCCTCGGTCGCAGTTGAAGTCTCCGCCACGGGCAACATAGCTCTAGCCTGCGGTTGGCAAACGTTCGCCCGCGCGCACGGCTTGGGCAGGCGGTGCACTCTCCATTTCAAGTATGATGGTGATACGACCCTCTACGTGAGGGTGTTAAGGGAAGATGGTCGCTGCGCTGGGTGCTGCCCTGAGACGAACGACAGCTAGGATGTGCTCGGTCTCCGCAACGGCCGCGATGAGGGCGAGCACGCCGGCCGCGCCTCATCCAGCTACGGTGGCTCTTCTCTTGGCGAAAGCTCCATTAGCGGTGGCTGCGACCAGCCGACACGCCGCCGCGCTCGCATCGAAGGTGGTAGCGGGTCGTCTAATCGCCGCGCCTCTGTGAAGCGCAAGGAGGGATCCAGCTAAGATCGGGACATCGCTGGAGGCCTGCCCCCATGGTTCGCTGCAACACCACTTTTGTTTTGCTCCTCTTTTCTTTCCTGTGTCAAAATGAAACTAGTATGGGCCCGGAGGGGCGTGTATCGAACTGTGGTTCCTCAATCATTATGCTATGCTAGTTATTTCTGTGCTATGTCGTTATTTTGTTCGGAGATAACTTAGCCTGGCTCGTTCGGGGCAGGCTTTTCCTCACGAGGCACTTGTTTCCTCGTGCCTGATGTCTACTACACAACCTTATTCTTGTAGACGTTGTTGGGCCTCCAAGTGCAGAGGTTTGTAGGACAGTAACAAATTTCCCTCAAGTGGATGACCTAAGGTTTATCAATCCATAGGAGGCGTAGGATGAAGATGGTTTCTCTCAAGAAACCCTGCAACCAAATAACAAAGAGTCTCTTGTGTCCCCAACACACCCAATACAATGGTAAATTGTATAGGTGCACTAGTTCGGCGAAGAGATGGTGATACAAGTGGTATATGGATAGTAGATAAAGGTATTTGTAATCTTAAATTGTAAAAACAGCAAGGTAACTAATGATAAAAGTGAGCATAAACGGTATTGCAATGTGTTGAAACAAGGCCTAGGGTTCATACTTTCACTAGTGTAAGTCCCCTCAACAATAATAGCATAATTGGATCACATAACTATCCCTCAACATGCAACAAAGAGTCACTCCAAAGTCACTCTTAGCATAGAACAAATGAAGAGATTATGGTAGGGTACGAAACCACCTCAAAGTTATTCTTTCCAATCAATCCGTTGGGCTATTCCTGTAAGTGTCACAAACAGCCCTAGAGTTCGTACTAGAATAACACCTTAAGACACAAATCAATCAAAACCCTAATGTCACCTAGATACTCCAATGTCACCTCAAGTATCCATGGGTATGATTATACGATATGCATCACACAATCTCAGATTCATCTATTCAACCAACACAAAGGACCTCAAAGAGTGCCCCAAAGTTCCTACCGGAGAATCACGAAGAAAACGTGTGCCAACCGCTATGCATCGATTCATGGGCGGAACCCGCAAGTTGATCACCAAAACATACATCAAGTTAATCACATGATATCCCATTGTCACCACAGATACGCACGGCACGACATACATCAAGTGTTCTCAAATCTTTAAAGACTCAATCCGATAAGATTACTTCAAAAGGGGAAACTCAATTCATTACAAGAGAGAAGAAGGGGAGGAGAAACATAAGATCCAACTATAATAGCAAAGCTCGCGATACATCAAGATCGTATCATCTCAAGAACATGAGAGAGAGAGAGAGATCAAACACATAGCTACTGGTACATACCGTCAGCCCCGAGGGAGAAATACTCCCTCCTCGTCATGGAGAGCGCCGGGATGATGAAGATGGCCACCGGAGAAGGATTTCCCCCTCCGGCAGGGTGTCGGAACGGGTCTAGATTGGCTTTTGGTGGCTACAAAGGCTTCTGGCGGCGGAATTCCCGATCTATGTTCCGTTCTAAAAGTTCTAGGGTATATGGAGTTATATAGGCAGAAGAAATACGTCAGGGGGGCCACGAGGGGCTCACGAGGGTGGAGGTCGCGCCCCCCTGCCTCGTGACCTCCTCGCAGATCCCGGACATGCACTTCAAGACTTCTGGGCTTCTTTCCTTCCAAAAATGAGTTCCGTGAAGTTTCAGGTCAATTGGACTCCATTTGATTTTCCTTTTCTTCGAAACCCTAAAACAGGGTAAAAACAGAAACTGGCACTGGGCTATGGGTTAATAGGTTAGTCCCAAAAATGATATATAAGTGTATAATAAAGCCCATAAACATTCAAAACAGTAGATAATATAGCATGGAGCAATCAAAAATTATAGATACGTTGGAGACGTATCAGCATCCCCAAGCTTAATTCCTGCTCATCCTCGAGTAGGTAAATGATAAAAACAGAATCTTTGATGCGGAGTGCTACTTGGCATAATTTCAATGTGATTCTTCTTAATTGTGGTATGAATATTTAGATCCATAAGATTCAAGACAAAAGTTCATATTTACATAGAAATAGTAATACTTCAAGCATACTATCTAAGAAACTATGTCTTCTCAAAATAACATGGCCAAAGAGAGCTATCCCTACAAAATCATATAGTCTGGCTATGCTCCATCTTCACCACACAAATTACTTAAATCATGCACAACCCCGATGACAAGCCAAGCAATTGTTTCATACTTTTGATGTTCTCAAACTTTTTCAATCTTCACGCAATACATGAGCGTGAGCCATGGACATAGCACTATAGGTGGAATAGAATGGTGGTTGTGGAGAAGACAAAAAGGGAGAAGATAGTCTCACATCAACTAGGCGTATCAATGGGCTATGGAGATGCCCATCAATAGATATCAATGTGAGTGAGTGGGGATTGCCATGCAACGGATGCACTAGAGCTATCAATGTATGAAAGCTCAAGAAAAGAAACTAGTTGGTGTGCATCCAACTTGCTTGCTCACGAAGACCTAGGGCATTTTGAAGAAGCCCATCATTGGAATATACAAGCCAAGTTCTATAATGTAATATTCCCACTAGTATATGAAAGTGACAACATATGAGACTCTCTATATGAAGAACATTGTGCTACTTTGAAGCACAATATATGAGACTCACTATATCATGGTGCTACTTTGAAGCACAAGTGTGGAAAAAGGATAGTAGCACTGCCCCTTTTTATTTATTTTCTTTTTTTATTTGGCCTTTCCTTTTTTATTTGGCCTTTCTTTTTTTATTTGGCCTTTCCCCTTTTTTTGGCGTTTCTTTTTTAGGACAATGCTCTATTGAATGGTGATCATCATACTTCTATTTATTTACAACTCAAGAATTACAACTCGATACTAGAACAAAGATGACTCTATATGAATGCCTCTGGCGGTGTACCGGGATATGCAATGAATCAAGAGTGACATGTATGAAAGAATTATGAATGGTGGCTTTTCCACAAATACAATGTCAACTACATGATCATGCAAAGCAATATGACAATGATGAAGCGTGTCATAATAAATGGAACGGTGGAAAGTTGCATGGGAATATATCTCGGAATGGCTATGGAAATGCCATAATAGGTAGGTATGGTGGCTGTTTTGAGGAAGGTGTATGGTGGGCTTATGGTACCGGCGAAAGTTGCGCGGTACTAGAGAGGCTAGCAATGGTGGAAGGGTGAGAGTGCGTATAATCCATGGACTCAACATTAGTCATAAAGAACTCACATACTTATTGCAAAAATCTATTAGTTATTGAAACAAATTACTACGCGCATGCTCCTAGGGGGATAGATTGGTAGGAAAAGACCATCGCTCGTCCCCGACCGCCACTCATAAGGAAGGCAATCAATAAATAAATCATGCTCCGACTTCGTCACATAACGGTTCACCATACGTGCATGCTACGGGAATCACAAACTTCAACACAAGTATTTCTCAAATTCACAACTACTCAACTAGCATGACTCTAATATCACCATCTCCATATCTGAAAACAATCATCAAGCATCAAACTTCTCATAGTATTCAACACACTCATAAGAGAATTTTATTATTCTTGAATACCTAGCATATTAGGATTTTAAGAAAATTACCATGCTATTTAAGACTCTCAAAATAATCTAAGTGAAGCATGGGAGTTAATCTATTTCTTCAAAATGAAACTTCGACCATGCTCTAAAAGATATAAGTGAAGCACTAGAGCAAATGACAAACTACTCCGGAAGATATAAGTGAAGATCAATGAGTAGTCAAATAATTATGCAACTATGTGAAGACTCTCTAACATTTAATAATTTCAGATCTTGGTACTCTATTCAAACAGCAAGCAAAGCAAAATAAAATGACATCTAAGAATAGCACACATCATGTGAAGAAGCAAAAAGTTAGGATCAACCAATACTAACCGATAGTTGTTGAAGAAGAAAGGTGGGATGCCAACCGGGCATCCCCAAGCTTAGATGCTTGAGACTTCTTGAAATATTATCTTGGGGTGCCTTGGGCATCCCCAAGCTTGAGCTTTTGTGTCTCCTTAATTCCTCTCATATCACGGTCTCCCTAAATATCAAAAACTTCATCCACAAAAAACTCAACAAGGACTCGTGAGATAAGTTAGTATAAACCATTGCCAAAACCTTATCATACTCTACTGTAGAAAATCACTAAAATTATTATTCAACATTGCATACTAAATGCCTCTGCATATTTAATAGTCCTATCCTCAAATAGAATCATTAAAGAAGCAAACATATGCAAACAATGCAAACAATGCAAACATAACATCAATCTGCCTAAACAGGATAGTCTGTCAAGAAGGCTGCAACATCCATACTTCCCTAACTCCAAAAATCATGAAATAAAATTCCCACTGTAGTAAATTTATCAGATCTTAATATGCAAAAGGTTTCAACATTTTATCACATTCTTACTTTTCTAGGGAATTATTGCAACAGCGGTAAACTTTCTGTTTTCAAACAGCAACATGTGGACTTCTAAAATAGGCATAGTAAAGACTATCAATGCCACTTTTATTGGAATAAAAGATGCAAAACATTGTTCTAAATAACAGAAAGCAAATCCTAACAAAATAAATTGACGCTCGAAGCAAAACACATATCATGTGGCGAATAAAAATATAGCTCCAAGTAAAGTTACCGATGAACGAAGACGAAAGAGGGGATGCCTTCCGGGGCATCCCCAAGCTTAGGCTCTTGGTTGTCCTTGAATATTACCTTGGGGTGCCTTGGTGTCAATGTACAAAAAGAGGGGTACAATTTTTGTACCCCTATAACTCTGCACGGGCAGTCCGAGCCGCGGGCACCACCACACCAAGCAAGGCAAGGGAGGTGAGCCAGGGTAAGACCAAAGCTCAAGAGAACTAGAACAACGCCAAGGCCAATACCACGAAGAGCAAAGGGGACGAAGCGGACTCCCCCGATAAGATCCTTGCCAGGGGATAGTTCTAGCAGCCCCGGCAAGACCCTTGCCCCGCGCCTACAGAGCGAATCACCCTTGAGTCCACTGCCCCCAAAGGGCAAGGATTCGGGAGACATCCCCGTGGCGGCATGCAGATCTTCGTGAAGACCCACCACTGCGCCACCTCAGCTTCCTGCCTACCTACGTGGCATCGCAGGAGTCGCTGGCCAGGGCGCGTGTCGACACAAGAAGGAGCGGCGACGACCGACGAGGCAGATCTCTCCCCCGTCCCCGATAAAGCGAGGACACCTAAGCAAGACGCATTAAATGCGCCTTGTCATGTAATGCGAGGGATAACCTCGCATCACTGTTCCCTTCCCAACTCCTGTGTGCCACTGTGGCAACCCCTTTTCCTATAAAACGAGGCCCGAGGTGACCAGGAGAAGGATTCCGCTTTTTGGAGCTCCTCACGCCCCATAGCTAGCTCAAGAACACAAATATACAATCCACCAAAGCAGGAGTAGGGATTTACGCATCCTTGCGGCCCGAACCTGGATAAATGAACCGTGTGCTACCTGTTAGATCCGCTCTTCTCACAACCCCGCGCCCCGCCAACCGTAGTAGGGATTCTTGTGATCCCATAGGTGTCGTTCCGCACCGACGTCTCTGGCGCGCCAGGTAGGGGGTGCAGTTGTGAGAATCGGCTCTAGCAGTTAGTTCGGCGCTTCTTCATCATGATGGCGCCCAAGAAGAAGACGACGGTGGCGGTTGGCCAGTCGGAAGCCGGACAGCCCGTCCCGACGCAGGCGAGGAGTGGACCGGTCGCAGAGAGGACCCGGGGCGCTGCTCGGGAACACCAACACCATTCTAGCAGCCCGGAGTTTGGGAGGCGGCGATGTTTGTGCGCCTGGTAACGGGCCACACGTCGCCAAATCCAAAGGCGGAGCCAGAGCCCTTCGCGGGTGGAGCGGGGCCTTCCAAGGTCATCGCCGCCCCGCCCGAAGGCGACGCAAGGGCCTCCAAGACTCCCACGTCGGCGCCAACAGCGCGCTCCTCCCAGGCAGCGCGCGACGAATGGCGTAATCACGCCGAAGATCCCGGCGTCGCCGCGGGAAGAGCCCCGAGCGCCACTCCCGGACGTAGAAGACCTGCCCACTTGCCGAGGCGCTGGTGAAAACGGCATGCGACCGCGGGGTCGTGATAGAGCTCCTTCTGACATGGTCAGAAGTCGAAGCGCGTCGCGATCGTGCAGGTTTCGCTGCCACCGACGCCAGCAGAGGCCCTGGGCGCGCGCAGTTGCTCCTCGACTTTCCTCCCACTACGGGGAAACTCGACGAATGGAGAGCCACTATCCGAAGCCTTGTTGCGGTGGCCAACAAAGACGAACCAAGTCCGGTGGGGCCCCCGGGTCGACGCTCCGATGGAGTCCCGCGGACCAGTGGCGAAAAGCCGGCGGCGCCGCGACCACGGTGCATTCACCTCTTCCCCATCCGGTACCGCGGACGCCGGCTCGTCGCGACGTCGCGGGCGACGACATCTCCATAGCATCGTCTGACCCGCGGACCCACTGTGACCAGCGCCAAGTTCTTCGGGAACGAGCCCATGAAGACGCTCGAACCACTATCGAGCGCCGGCGCGGAGCACGCCACCTGTCAGACAGGCGAGCAGGGCCTGTTGTGAACCACCCAGCACCGGAGAGCCCTAGAGGCCTACCTTACGAGATAGGCTGTCCGGCTTTTACCCGTGAGCTGCGGCAGTTCCAGTGGCCCACTCACCGCACCTTCAAACCTGACATTGGCGAAAAGTACAGTGACA
Source organism: Triticum urartu (assembly GCF_003073215.2). Taxonomy (NCBI): domain Eukaryota; kingdom Viridiplantae; phylum Streptophyta; class Magnoliopsida; order Poales; family Poaceae; genus Triticum; species Triticum urartu. The sequence continues at coordinate 190,473,960 of NC_053022.1, forward strand.
AGACTCACCCGTCTGAGTTCCTCAGCATCTACACCATCGCGATGCAAGCCGCCAGAGCCCGCGACGATAAGGTGCTTGCGAATTACTTTCCATTGGCTCTTAAATCCAACGCCATGTCGTGGTTGATGCACTTGCTGGTAGACTCTATTTCCTCCTGGTCGGATTTGTGCCATGAGTTTGTGGGCGCCTTTACTGGGGGTCACCAAGCCCATGGCCAAGCAAGCGACCTGCATGTCATTCCCCAGAAGGGAGGCGAGAGTCTATGCAAGTATATACAGAGGTTCAGCCGGGTACAGTACAATATCCCTGATGTTCACCCTGCCGCCATCATCAGCGCGTTACATCAGAACGTGCGTAACCTCAATATGCGCGAAGAACTCGAAATGAACAAGGTGAAAGATGTGGCAGAACTTTATGTTCTCGCTGACAAATGTGCCCGGGTTGAAGAGGGAAGGAAGTACCCCGACGAAGATGCCGGCGTGGAAACCGACTCAGATGAGGATACTGCCGCCCCGGCGAAGAAAGGCCGGCGCCGCAACAGGAAGCGGAAAGGTAAAGTTGTGCTTGCCGTCGAGGGATCTGGCCACTCCGGCTCCACCAAGAAAACCAAGGCAGATGACCCCGGCAAGGAAATTGCCGGATGTGTCGCCTGCCGGGCCTTGGCGGCTGCCGAGAAGCTAGGAAACTCCGACAAGCAATACTGCAAGATCCATCGCACCAAAGGCCATGATCTCGAGGACTGCCGACAGGTTGAGCTCCTTGCTGAGAAGCAGAGGGCTGAATATGAGAGGCGGGACAAGGAGAAAGGCCAGGACGGTGCTGAGGGTTCCGACAAGAAGTGTGAAGGCCAGGCGGGCCGTCGCGGCAAAGACAAACAACAGGAGAGGCCTGCCCGGGGCCGTGACAAAAAGCCAGAAGACGATGATCACGAAGAGGACGATGACTCTGGTGACCAAGGATTTCAGAAAGCTACAGAGGCCATGTGCGTCGATGGCGGCGCCTCGCTGCATACCTCTCACCGCCAGCTTAAACAGTGGGTGCGTGAGATTATAGCGGCGGAACCGTCGTTTGATGCCCAAAGGCCGCTGAAGTGGTCCAGCACACCTATCATTTTTGAAACTGAGGATCACCCTGATCGCACTACTACGGTCGGGTGTTTGCCATTGTTGGTTTCACCAACAATACGCAACCTCAAGGTGACAAAGATGCTAGTCGATGGGGGGCCGGTCTGAACTTAATATCACCTGCCGTGATCGAGAAATTGCAGATTCCTGATGAAGACCTCGAAGAGACGGGCACGTTTCAGGGGGTCAACCGGGAAGAAGCCAACCAAAGGGAAAGCTCACGTTGCCCGTGACTTTTGGAAGTGATCTGAACTATAGGACAGAAAGGGTTGTGTTCGACGTTGCCAAGATCCCCTTGCCTTACAACGGGATCCTTGGCCGCCCAGTGCTGGCCAAGTTCTTGGCGGCGTCACATTACGCCTACAACACCCTGAAGATGTCGGGGCCTGTGACGATCGTCACCGTCCCATCAGACAAGAAGGATGCGCTAATTTGCACTGACCAACTCTATCAACAAGCAGTTGCAGCAGCCGCCACTGCCAAGGCGCTTGCTCCTGCCGCTGGAGCCCCGGGAAGGCAAAAGAAGAAGACCGGTGAGACCTCAGGCACCCACTCCGGCAAGCGCACCTCTTCGGAGTGTAGCGCTCCCGTCAAGGACGTGCCAGAGAGCTCCGTCGACAGAAACAAGAAGTCCAGGGCCAGACCGCCAGGAACCAAGAAGGTTTCTGTCAAGGAGGACGGCACGGGAGGAGCTTTTACCATAGGAAGACGCGCTCGTCACCTTCCTGCGGGCGAATGTCGATGTGTTTGCCTGGCAAGCATCTGACATCCCCGGCGTTCCCAGGAAGGTGATTGAGCACCACCTTGTTGTCTATCCTCATGCACGGCCCGTCAAGCAGAAGGTCAGAAACCAAACTCTGGAACAACATGACTTCATCACAGGGGAGATCCAGAAACTGGAAGCAGCGGGTTTGGTAAGAGGAGTGCTCCATCCAACGTGGTTGGCCAATCCGGTGGTAGTGCGCAAGGCAAATGGGAAGTGGAGGCTGTGTATTGATTACACAGATATTAATAAGGCTTTGTCTCAAAGACCCCTTCCCGCTGCCGCGCATCGACCAAATTGTTGACTCCACAGCTGGGTGTGATCTGTTGTCATTCCTCGATGCCTACTCTAGCTACCACCGGATCTTCATGGCAAGGGAAGATGAAGAGAAAACGGCATTCACCACCCCAAGTGGTACATATTGCTTTATACGGATGCCTTTCGGGATGAAGAGTGCTGGTTCAACATTTGCAAGGGCGGTCCAGATTGGTTTTGAACCCCAGCTCCATAAAAATATGGAAGCCTATATGGATGATATAGTGGTCAAAACCAAAAACAGGGCAACCCTCGTATCAGATTTACAAGAAACATTTGCAAACCTACGCAAGATCAATCTCAAGCCGAACCCTGAGAAGTGCGTCTTCGGCGTCCCGTCTGGCAAGCTTCTCGGCTTCTTTGTGTCACAGCGTGGGACAGAGGCCAATCCGGACAAGATCAAAGCTATAGAGCGGATTGAAGCACCCAAGCGAGTCAAGGATGTGCATCGGCTTGCCGGTTGCGTTGCCGCCATGAGCAGGTTCATCTCCAAGTCCATCGAGCGCGCCCTTCCCTTTTTAAAGATTTTGAAAAAGGCGGGCCCGATGGAGTGGACACCAGAAGCCGAAACAGCATTGCAAGACTTGAAGAGGTACCTCTCCTTCGCGCCAATACTAGTTGCGCCTAGGCCACAGGAACCGTTGCTGCTGTACCTGGCGGCAACGAACTAGGTGGTCAGCGCCGCACTAGTGGCACAGAGAGAAATTGATGATGAGGTAATAGCAGCGACGGAGCCTGATGCCACCGATGCCGAGACGACGCAGCCGGATGGAGTGTCGCCAAGGAAGAAATGATGCAGCACCCGGTCTACTTTGTTAACTCCCTTCTCCAGGGGGCTAGATTAAGGTACTCCGGTGTGCAGAAACTGCTCTTCGGCCTTCTTATGGCCTCGAGGAAGTTGCGTCACTACTTCCAGGCGCACGAAATCACTGTCGTCACTCGCCTCCCTCTGCCACGGATATTGCACAATCCAGACGCAACGGGAAGGATCGTAGAGTGGGCACTGGAACTGTCCAGCTTTGGCCTCAAGTTTGAGAGTACCTTGACGATTCAAAGCTGAGTCCTGGCGGAGTTCGTTGCAGAATGGACCGCGACGCCTGACGAAGAAGCCCAAGAGACTGCTCTCTCGGGCAAGGAGGCAAGTTGCGACTAGATCATGTACTTTGATGGAGCTTTCTCCTTATAGGGTGCTGGGGCTGGCATACTGCTTGTCGCGCCCACCGAAGAGCACCTCAAGTACGTGATCCAGATGCACTTTCCCAGGGAGGTGTCAACGAACAATACGGCTGAGTACGAAGGGCTGCTTGCCGGTCTTAGGATCGCGGTGGACCTCGGAATCAAGAAACTCGTCGTCAGAGGCGACTCGCAACTTGTCGTCAAGCAAGTCAACAAGGATTACCAGAGCCCGTTGATGAAGGCCTACGTCGATGAAGTGGAGAAAGCTGGAAGAGTGTTTTGACGGTATACAGGCAGAATACGTTCCCTGAGCGGAGAATGATATCGCCGATTACCTGTCAAAACGCGCTGCCCTCAAGCTACCTGTGGAACCAGGTACCTTTGTGCTTCAGCTAACTCAGCCATCCGTTGATCCATCAACAGAGCAAAACAAGAGGAGGAAATCAGGGCCCGGCAAGTACATTCCCGCCGAGCTCCCCGGAGCCGCCAGCAAGGATGTTTTGGGAGATACTGAACCCGCCACGAGACGGCTAGCTCCGGCGGAGCATCAAGCTCTTGTCGTTGAGACAGCCGCTCCTGTAGCGGAGGAAACGCCTTTAGTCCTCGCCATCGAGCCCCAGGCTCCAGCATGGGCACAACATACCGTCCGATTCCTCCAAACAGGGGAACTTCCTGAGGAGCAGGAAGAAGCGGAAAAAGTAGCTCGTCGCTCTACTATGTACCAGTTCGTCGATGACGTCCTCTACATAAAGAGGCTGAACGGCGTGAAATTGAAGTGTATCCCTCGAGAGGAAGGACTGGGGCTGTTGGCAGAGATACATGGAGGCATATGTGGATCCCACATCGGGTCAAGGGCCCTTGCCGGCAAAGCGTTTCGGCAAGGCTTCTTCTGGCCCACCGCCCTCCAGGATGCGACGACACTGGTCACCAGGTGTGAAGCGTGTCAGTTCCATTCCAAGAAGCTTCATCAGCCAGCTAAAGCCCTTCAAACCATTCCTCTCTCCTGGCCCTTCTCGGTCTGGGGGCTCGACATACTGGGCCCTTTCCCTCGCGCAGTCGGGGGCTTTGAGTACTTGTACGTCGCAATCGACAAGTCCACAAAGTGGCCAGAGGTGGAAGCAGTGAGGAAGGTCACAGCTCATTCAGCCGTCAAATTCTTCAAGGGACTAGTGTGCCGTTTTGGTGTACCCAACAGGGTCATCACCAACAATGGTACACAGTTCACAAGCCGCACCTTCATGCAATATACCCAAGACCTCGGCAGCAAAGTCTGTTTCGCTTCCATTGCTCACCCACGAAGCAATGGTCAAGCTGAGAGGGCAAACGCTGAAGTACTGCGAGGCTTAAGGACAAAGACCTTTGACAGGCTGCACGAGAGTGGAAGGCGCTGGATTGATGAACTGCCGATGGTTCTTTGGTCAATCAGAACGACACCAAATCGAGCCACCGGCCAGACACCCTTTGCCCTGGTATACGGGGCAGAAGCAGTTCTCCCCACTGAACTCATATACTGGTCACCTCGAGTACTCTCTTATGATGAGCTTGAGCAAGAGCAACTGCGCCAAGATGACACAACGCTCCTTGAGGAAGATCATCTTCGGGCGGTTCTGAGAGCAGCGCGCTACCAGCAAGGCTTGCGCCGCTACCATAGCCGCAAGGTTCATGCCCGAGGCTTTGAGGAAGGTGACCTTGTTCTTCGACACGTTCAATCGGCCAAAAATTCCAACAAGTTGACGCCGAAGTGGGAAGGCCCTTATCGGTTAATACGAGTCACCAGGCCCGGCGCAGTCCGCTTGGAGACCGAAGATGCCGTTCCGGTGAGTAACTCCTGGAACATTGAGCATCTTCGCAAGTTTTTCCCGTAAGGCGCGGCTTGCCGGGCCCCCCAGCAAGCCACCTTTTGTACGAGCATTGCCGATGACGCATGTAACCCTGTGTACAAAGCCAAGCGCAGACCCTGAGCATAAGTAAATGAAGCGCTGGTGCCCTGAGTTATAGCATGCATGCTAGGTCGAGTCTCGTCCTTGGTTAGGGTTGATAGTGCTTAGTGGCGACTAACCCCTAGCTTAGAGGTCGAGTGTGCATCTCCTTGTCTTTCTTTTGTCTTCTTTGGTTCACAAGACACATGGATATCCGTGCCGAACCACATGGGGAGGAAAAGAAGATGAACATACCAGCATTTAGCCCCCGGCAAGCCAGTATTGCCGGGGGCTGCAAGAGCAAAGATTCACCCACGGCGAACCAGGGTTGCCGGGGGCTGCAGCTTCAGATAAGTTCTTCATCCCTTATCATGCATTCCATTATGGACTGAGGTATGTGAAACCTCGTTTTCCCCTAAGCTATCGTGCTCCCATAACTCTAGGCCCTAGGGCTCGTTCCTGGGGCCAAGTTTGGTCGTAGTCGCGGCAGCGAAAGGATGAAACAAGGAGCCTGAACCCGCCTCATCCCTGCCTCCGCCAAAGGCGTGAGGAAGGTCGAGCGAAGTGGGGAGACGGCAAGGCCTGTTGCCGGGTAAGGAAATGTTTATCTTGAAGATATCAAGGATTTACTCCTTGTCGTGGGTTCCACCCGCAAACAAATGACCTGGCAAGCACCCCTTTTTCATTAAAAACATTCCACTCAGGTACAGTCCATAGGGAATGAAAAACATGAATGATGGGATTACAAGTTTTAAATTCAACAAAGGCCCAAAGGCTTACAAACTAAAAAGAGATAAGGTGCCTGTAATCCCTTTCTTGTCCCTCTCCTCAGGAGGCAGGTCAAGAAGGCGAAAGAGACAAAAGGAGCGCCTAGGCGAGCTACGGGTGGGAGAAGACACCAAGAGAACATCTTGGTGGCCGTCCAAAGGCTGGATGGTGATGGCGGCCCTGGAAGCAGAGCTCGAAGACGAGGCGGCAGGACGTCAGCACGCGTCGAAGGCGTCGGTGCCCGCGTACTCCGACTTGACGGCCTTGCCGCCCGCCCTCTTCCTCTTCCGCAGCCTCCCAACGCCAGCCGCCCAAGGAGACGACCCCAAGAAGTTCAGGGAGCCGGCGACACGGATGATGGGGTCGCCGGTGCCGCACGGAGCGTCACCCGACACCTAATCGGACCCGTCATCCTGCCGCCTACTACCCTCGTCATCACTGGCGCTGTCCTCCTCGTCACTCCCGCTGAAGGAGGAGTCTTCGCTATCAGAAGAGCTCTCCATGCAGCACCTTGCACGAGTCCCAAACCACCCGAAGACCTTGATGGAGAGAAGGCCACCCTCCATCAGCTTAAAGTGGAGAGTGATCCCCTCCGTCAAGCGGTGGATATGGGCAAACGTCTTCCATCCCCGACGGAGATACATCACGTGAGGGGTGGGGAAGTCGACACGGGCCCGCGTGCCACTGATCCCGCAGCCCCTCATGTGCAACCACAACGACTCCGGCGGATCCAGCTCCATCTCCCGCGCAAATGGAGTCGGGAGACGAAGGCGACGGCGCAGCGGCCGGCGTAGCCTGACAAAGAATTCATAAGGGTCATCCCCAACATGGCCCTCCATTGGAGGAGGAGCTGCTGGCGGAGGCAAGGCCGGCGCGCCACCCCGTCCTCCTCTTCCCCGAGCGCCCCGGCCTCGCCCCCTCCCCCTTCCCCTCGCGGCTAGCTCTGCCACCGCAGGCACAGGAGAAGGAGGGGCGCGTTGTCGAGGGGCGACCCTCGCTGTCACTGTTGAAGGACCGGGGTTCGCTCTCTCCATGACGGATGGAAGGGAGGAGCAGAAGCTGAAGGAAGAAGAAGATGAAAGAATGCGGGACGCCATCCCCCCTCTCGCTCTTTATAAAGGATCGGGGTTGGGGCTTGGCCGCCCCGCTCGGCCAATCAAGACACGGGAGGCACGGGGAGCCAGGGCCGATGCACTGCCCCAACCAGCGACGGCCCAGTTTCCCGCCTCCACCGTTTGCCACCCCAAGCGCATGGGAGGCACGTGGCGAACGTGCAGAACCGAGGGGACGGGTGAGGCGACCTCTCCCCACCCCGTGATCGTGGGGAGTGGACGCCTCGAGGACCGCACCTCGGCCCCATTCAGTAAATGGGCCGCGCCTCCACGCCTCCCTCCGTTTATGGGGAAGGCGCGAACCGCCCCCTTTACTACGACATGACACATGCCTGCGGGAACCAACCCCACGCGTGCCGCCCACGTCACACGCGCCTCCCCATGCCGCGGCACGCGCGGGAATCGTGGGAAGCGCAGCGCGCGAAGAATCTTACCACGGTAAAAACTGCCCCGCCTGCCCGCGCACTGTTTTTGGGCCTAGCCCAAACAACGCGTTTTGCTTATGTGTGGACCAGGCCCGGGGGCTCCTGTCGGTGTACAAAAAGAGGGGTACACTTTTTGTACCCCTATAACTGTGCATGGGCAATCCGAGCCGCGGGCACCACCACACCAAGCAAGGCAAGGGAGGTGAGCCAGGGTAAGACCGAAGCTCAAGAGAACTAGAACAACGCCAAGGCCAAGACCATGAAGAGCAAAGGGGACGAAGCGGACTCCCCCGGCAAGATCCTTGCCAGGGGACAGTTCTAGCAGCCCCGGCAAGACCCTTGCCGCGGCGACCCGTCCCACACCTACGGAGCGAATCACCCTTGAGTCCACTGCCCCCAAAGGGCAAGGATTCGGGAGACATCCCCGTGGAGGCATGCAGATCTTCGTGTAGACATTCAAGATCAGATACACACTAAGGAGACGACAACCCTTGGCGGGATCCCAGCTGAGGAAAACCACAAGGCCCCCGGCAAGCGCCTTGCCGGGGATGACAGCAGGCGCCTCGGCAAGTCCCTTGCCGGGGCCCCGGCAAGGCCCTTACCGAGGACACCTGCAGGGCCACCATCAGGCCCACGCCGACTAAACCTCCACCACCACATGCATGCAGCTGCCGAGCCAACACCTGCGTGGCGGCATGCAGATCTTTGTGAAGACCCACCACTGCGCCACCTCAGCTGCCTGCCTACCTACGTGGCGTCGCAGGCGTCGCTGGCCAGGGCGCGTGTCAACACAGGAAGGAGTGGCGACGATGGACGAGGCAGATCTCTCCCCCGTCCCCGATAAAGCGAGGACACCTAAGAAAGACGCATTAAATGCGCCTTGTCATGTAATGCGAGGGATAACCTCGCATCATTGTTCCCTTTCCACCTCCTGTGTGCCACTTTGGCAACCCCTTTTCCTATAAAAGGAGGCCCAAGGCGACTAGGAGAAGGATTCAGCTTTTTGGAGCTCCTCACGCCCCATAGCTAGCTCAAGAGCACAAATATACAATCCACGAAAGCAGGAGTAGGGTTTTACGCATCCTTGCGGCCCGAACCTGGATAAACGAACCGTGTGCTACCTGTTAGATCCGCTCTTCTCACAACCCCGCGCCCCGCCAACCGTAGTAGGGATTCTCATGATCCCATAGATGTCGTTCCGCACCGAGATCTGGGCATCCCCAATCTTAGGCTCTTACCACTCCTTGTTCCATAGTCCATCGAATCCTTACCCAAAACTTGACAACTTCACAACACAAAACTTAAAGTAGAAAACTCGTAAGCTCCGTTAGTATAAAATAAATCACCACTTCAAGGTACTGTAATGAACTCATTCTTTATTTATATTGGTGTTAAACCTACTGTATTCCAACTTCTCTATGGTTTATAAACTATTTTACTAGCCATAGATTCATCAAAATAAGTAAACAACACATGAAAAACAGAATCTGTCAAAAACAGAACAGTCTGTAGTAATATGGATCAAGCGTATACTTCTGGAACTCATAAAATTCTCAAATAAATTGCTGGACCTGAGTAATGTATCTATTAATTATATTAAAAAAGAATTAACTAAATAGCACTCTTCAAATAAAAATGTCAGCAATTCTCGTGAGCGCTAAAGTTTCTGTTTTTTACAGCATGATCAACAAGACTTTCCCCAAGTCTTCCCAAAGGTTCTACTTGGCACAAACACTAATTAAAAGCATAAAACCACATCTAAACAGAGGCTAGATGAATTATTCATTACTAAACAGGAACAAAAAGCAAGGAACAAGAATAAAATTGGGTTGCCTCCCAACAAGCACTATCGTTTAATGCCCCTAGCTAGGCATGATGATTTCAATGATGCTCACATAAAAGATAAGAATTGTAACATAAAGAGAGCATCATAAAGAATATGACTAGCACATTTATGTCTAACATACTTCCTATGCATAGGGATTTTGTGAGAAAATAACTTATGGGAACAAGAATCAACTTGCATAGTAAGGTAAAACAAGCATAACTTCAAAACTTTAAGCACATAGAGAGGAAACTTGATATTATTGCAATTCCTACAAGCATATGTTCCTCTCTCATAATAATTTTCAGTAGCATCATGAAGCATTCTTTTCATGATCTACAAGCATAGAAATTTTATTACTTTCCACATAAGCAAAATTCTTCTCATGAATAATAGTGGGAGCAAATTCAACAAAATAATTATCATGTGAGGCATAATCCAATTGAAAACTAAAATCATGACGACAAGTTTCATGGATATCATTATTCTTTATAGCATACAAGTCATCACAATAATCATCATAAATAGCAACTTTGTTCTCATAATCAATTGGAACCTCTTCCGAAATAGTGGATTCATCACAAAATAAAGTCATGACCTCTCCAAATCCAGTTTCATCAATATAATCATCATAAATAGGAGGCATGCTTTCGTCATAATACATTTGCTCATCAAAACTTGGGGGACAAAAAATATCATCTTCATCAAACATAGCTTCCCCAAGCTTGTGGCTTTGCATATCATTAGCATCATGGATATTCAAGGAATTCATACTAACAACATTGCAATCATGCTCATCATTCAAATATTTAGTGCCAAACATTTTATAGATTTCTTCTTCTAGCACTTGAGCACAATTATCCTTTCCATCATACTCAAGAAAGATATTAAAAAGGTGAAGCGTATGAGACAAACTCAATTCCATTTTTTATAGTTTTCTTTTATGAACTAAACTAGTGATAAAACAAGAAACTAAAAGACTCGATTGCAAGATCTAAAGATATACCTTCAGGCACTCACCTCCCCAGCAACGGCGCCAGAAAAGAGCTTGATGTCTACTACACAACCTTATTCTTGTAGACGTTTTTGGGCCTCCAAGTGCAAGGTTTGTAGGACAGTAGCAAATTTCCCTCAAGTGGATGACCTAAGGTTTATCAATCCGTAGGAGGCGTAGCATGAAGATGGTCTCTCTCAAGCAACCCTGCAACCAAATAACAAAGAGTCTCTTGTGTCCCCAACACACCCAATACAATGGTAAATTTTATAGGTGCACTAGTTCGGCAAAGAGATGGTGATACAAGTGGTATATGGATAGTAGATAAAGGTATTTCTAATCTGAAATTGTAAAAACAGTAAGGTAACTAATGATAAAAGTGAGCGTAAACGGTATTGCAATGTGTTGAAACAAGGCCTAGGGTTCATACTTTCACTAGTGTAAGTCCCCTCAACAATAATAGCATAATTGGATCACATAACTATCCCTCAACATGCAACAAAGAGTCACTCCAAAGTCACTAATAGCGGAGAACAAACGAAGAGATTATGGTAGGGTAAGAAACCATCTCAAAGTTATTCTTTCCAATCAATCCGTTGGGCTATTCCTATAAGTGTCACAAACAGCCCTAGAGTTCGTACTAGAATCACACCTTAAGACACAAATCAATTAGAACCCTAATGTCACCTAGATACTCCAATGTCACCTCAAGTATCCGTGGGTATGATTATACGATATGCATCACACGATCTCAGATTCATCTATTCAACCAACACAAAGGCCCTCAAAGAGTGCCCCAAAGTTCCTACCGGAGAATCACGACGAAAACGTGTGCCAACCCCTATGCATAGGTTCATGGGCGGAACCCGCAAGTTGATCACCAAAACATACATCAAGTTAATCACGTGATATCCCATTGTCACCACACATACGCACGACAAGACATACATCAAGTGTTCTCAAATCTTTAAAGACTCAATCCGATAAGATTACTTCAAAAGGGGAAACTCAATTCATTACAAGAGAGAAGAGGGGGAGGAGAAACATAAGATCCAACTATAATAGCAAAGCTCGCAATACATCAAGATCGTATCATCTCAAGAACACGAGAGAGAGAGAGAGAGATCAAACACATAGCTACTGGTACATACCGTCAGCCCCGAGGGAGAACTACTCCCTCCTCATCATGGAGAGTGCCGGGATGATGAATATGGCCACCGGAGAAGGATTGCCCCCTCCGGCTGGGTGCCGGAACGGGTCTAGATTGGTTTTTGGTGGCTACGGAGGCTTCTGGCGGTGGAACTCCCGATCTATATTGTGTTCTGAAAGTTTTAGGGTATATGGAGTTATGTAGGCAGAAGAAATACGTCAGGGGGGCCACGAGGGGCTCACGAGGGTGGAGGGCGCGCCCAGGGGGGTGGGCGCGCCCCCCTGCCTCGTGACCTCCTCGCAGATCCCCCGATGTGCACTGCAAGTCTTCTGGGCTTCTTTCCTTCCAAAAATGAGTTCCGTGAAGTTTCCGGTCAATTGTACTCTGTTTGATTTTCCTTTTCTTCAAAACCCTAAAACAGGGTAAAAACAGAAACTGGCACTGGGCTCTGGGTTAATAGGTTAGTCCCAAAAATGATATATAAGTGTATAATAAAGCCCATAAACATTCAAAACAGTAGATGATATAGTATGGAGCAATCAAAAATTATAGATACATTGGAGACGTATCAGTGCCCGTCTTGGCTTAGCGGTTGCTTAGGAGCTGCAAAAATTTTGTTAGGAAGATCGCTAGGAGAATTATCGTTCACCCGAGCCTCGACCCAGCGCTTCATATTGCGGTACCCGAGAGGCACGGATTAGGAAAGATGTGCCGGTTTGTGGGCTCGAATGAGGGTGGCTCACGAGAAAACAGGCCGAAGGCAGAGAGAAGTACCAACACAGGAGGAAGAAACCCTCGCGAAGGCGCCTGCCTAGCCCCCTCGCGAGGTGTGCGAAAGAGAGAACACAAGCGAACTGGATTCAGAAAAGGCGGCAAGAGGCGACGAAACCAAATCAATAAGGAACACAAGAAGCAAACTTCTATTAAGAGAAGACGAGCCAACTACGGAAAGCAAATGAAAAGCCGCGTCCGGCACCTAGTCTAGTCTTCGACGTCTTCTCACCAGCGCGGAGCTATGTGCTCCCACTAGGCGTGGGAGGGAGCCCTCGAGGCCCGAGGGCGGCACTTTTGAGACTCTGGGGCATGAACAGCCCCACTCATTATTATGTGAGAGTGTCACGGGCGGCGATTCTTCATAAGCATCGGGCCTTCTTCACATGCACTGGGCCTTTCTTCACAGGCACTGGGCCTTGCTTCACAGGCACTGGGCTTTGCTTCACAAGAACTGGGCCTTTATTCACAGGCACTGGGCCTTGCTTCATAGCCGCTGGGCCTTGCTTCATGGGTAGAACTTCCAGAGGTGCTGGATGTTCCAGGCGTTCTGGATGGGCACCCCGTCCTGCGTCTCCAAGCGCGCGGCGCCAGTCCTGGAGATAAGGACAACCCTGAACGAGCCCTCCCACATGGGTGAGAGCTTGTGCAGCCCTTCCCTGGAGAGGACCCGCCTCAGGACGAGGTCGCCTGCCTCGAGCATCCTGGAGCGGATGTTGTGACAGTGGTACCGCCGCAGCACCTGCTGGTACCTTGCCGCCCTCAGTGCAGCTTCGCGGCGTCATTCCTCCCCCAGTATGAGGTCCATCCCTCGCGTGGCATCCTGCTGTGTTTCATCAAACGCTAGGACCCGTGCGGAGCGATTCTTGACCTCGTGAGGGAGGACCAATTCGGCTTCGTAGACAAGGAAATATGGGGTCTCGCCCGTCAGCTTAGTGGCGGTGGTGCGGATGGACCACAACACGGGTTGGAGCTTGTCGTGCCAGCCCCTGCCACAGGCCTCGATCTTCTTATTGAAGGTCCTGGTCTTGAGGCCTCTCAGGACCTCCGCGTTGGCGTGCTCAGCCTAGCCATTGCTCCTGGGGTGTGCCACCGAAGCGTAGCAGATCTGCGTTCTAAGGTTAGCACAGTATGTTTTGAAGAGGTTACTGGTGAACTGCGAGCCGTTGTCGGTGATGATGCGGTTGGGGACCCCAAAACGGCTGACGAGGCCCTTGATGAACTTAACCGCGGAACCAGCTGGGATGGTGCAGACGGCTTCCACTTCCGCCCACTTGGTGAACTTGTCGATGACGACGTAGAGGTAGTGGTAGCCCCCTGGCGCTCGAGGGAATGGGCCAAGATATTTAGCCCCCAGACCGCGAATGGCCATGTGAGCGGTATAGTCTGGAGGCCCTAAGCTGGCTGATGGATCTCCTTGGCGTGGAACTGGCAAGCTTCGCATGACTTCACCAGCTCAGATGCGTCGTTGAGCGCCGTAGGCCAGTAGAATCCACTACGGAACACCTTGCCGACGAGAGTTCGCGACGACGAGTGGTGTCCGCAGTCCCCGCCCTGTATGTCAATCAGCAGCTCCTTCCCCTGGTCCCTGGAAATGCAACGCAATGAAACATCATTTGGTCGCTTCCTGTATAACTCACCGTCCTAGATGCAGTATGCCGTGGCTTGCCGAGCCATGCGCTCTTTGTCCTCTTCCTTCTCCGGTAGTGAAAATTGCATCAGATATTCCTTGAATTCCTTGGTCCAACACCCCTCTTGAGGCTCGAGTGCCAAGAGCAAGTGAGCTCCTGAGGTTGGGCCACAAGCTGGGGCTCCCGTGGCTGGCGGCTTTGGGAGCTCCTCCCGAGGCCGTGCCGTGCTTCAAAGTGGTGGCGTGGCTGACGGCTTGAAGAGCTGCTCCTCGAAGACGCCAAGCTCTTGGGGCTGCCGCTTGGATGCCCCTCTTGGCGATGTCGTCGGCTTCCTTGTTGGTGCCACGGGGCACATGCTGCACCTCCAGGCCAAGGAATTGCTTTTCCATCTTGCGTACTTCTGCGAGGTACAACTCCATGTGATTGTCCTTTGGCTCATACACTTTGTTGGAGAAGTTGACGAGGAGCTGTGAGTCACCTCTAACGGTGAGGCGCTTCACCCCTAGAGCTGCCACGGCCTTCAGGCCAGCTATGAGGCCTTTGTATTCTGCGATGTTGTTGGAGACCTTCTCGCCCTACTGAAAGCAGGGCTGCACAGCATAGTAGAACTTGTCCTACGTGGGCGAGATGAGTACTACTCTAGCCCCCACGCCCTGGTGCGCGAAGGCACCATCGAAATACATGACCCATCCGTCGGGCGCCTCACTTCCTGGCGAGGCGGACCGGTCCTCGCCTACTTCCAGCACCAGGGCATCCGTCCATTCCGCCACAAAGTCAGCGAGTGCGGCTCCCTTGATGACCCTAGTGGTGCTGAACTCTAACTGGAATGCCAGCAGCTCGATGTTCCACTCGGCGACCCTTCCAGCAGAGTTGGGGCTCCTAAGCACCCTCTCCAATGGGTAGGCCGAGATGACTTTGATGGGGTGGCCCTAGAAGTAGTGTCGCAATTTGCGCGAGGCCACCAGGAGCGCGAGCAGGAGCTTCTGAGGCATGGGATAGCATGCCCTCGCGTCCCGCAACACCATGCTGATGAAGTACACCAGGTGCTCGACGAGGACCGGCGTGTTGGTGAGGCTTGCGTCTTGTGCAAGATGGGGTGCCTCCTGAGGTGGTGGAACCCCTAGCACCTTGTCGCCTGTGGGAATCCCTGCGGTGTCATCCTGCCGAGTTTGGTCTTCTATTGCTGCCACTATGGCTCTTGCTGCACCTTCCTGGTCTTGCGTCATTTTGGGGACCCTGACTCATGTACAGTGATCCCAGAGATCAATGCCCACTGAACACACAGAAGCTGAATAACAAGAGTCTTACATTCATACATATCGTCTTACACAAATTATGACCATTATGGTCCAGTCTTACATAGATAAAGCCACAAGGGCTGAATGCCAAATAAACATTAGCAGCGGAAGTCTTCGTCGATAAGTACAACCCATGCCATCTGCCTTAACCCTACAGGCACTCTGACTGGGAAATGTCCTAGTTCGCATGTTCATCTCCAAAGAACTCTTCTTCGAACTCCTGTTCTTCCATGCCTGGCCAATTAAATAATCAGTGGCAAGCCAATGAGTACTTTGAATGTACTCGCAAGCAAACCATGTTTTGGCTCAAGATACAACAATGCATGACATAGGTAAATTTTTGCAGAAAGCTAATTTTGTTGTGTTATGACATGTTCAACAACTACTAAAACATGCATCATATGAATTCAAATAACCTTAGGAACTGGTTATAGATATCAACATAAAGGGAGTGGGATCCAACCCAACGCATCCATGTCAAGTCCTTTGACTTGACCCAAGTAGTTCTTCCCACACACACTGGTTTGTAAACAACTGGGGACGTAGCCCAAGAGCGGTTACCCAACTGTCCTTGACCGTGGACACGGCCATTCGAATAGTTTTACACTCTGCAGAGGTCACACACTTTACCCACAAGATTCGGGGAACTTCCGTGTCATCCACGACCCGCGGTACCTCAAGTACCCGGGGTAAGCACCCGATGATTACCTTTCCCTAGACGACACTAACATAGAGTCCACTCGATTGGTAGCAACCCTCGTGCCCAACATTTCTCATCTTAAGAATTTGGAGCCACGCTCCCATATTCATCTCATACCACAAGCACGGGGTACCAACGGTGTGTCCGGTGCCCTATAAAAACATTCATGGCCGCCCTACCTGGCATGACCCCGTCCTGAGAGAGCGCAACAACAACTCTCTCGTCACTAGTAATGCGGGCTCCAAGCTAGTATCGGCCTAGGTAATCAATAATGCCCTTTCCCATATAAGGGTAGAGTGGTTGCGCATGTAAGGTTGGAATAAAGGTCGCAACTTAAACCAATCCATTTTGAAAACAACACACACTTGCCTCGGTACACCACTTCGTCATCAAGTGGTTACCCAACTGATTATCTCGCTCGGGCATAAGTGGCACCCGATGGGGTTTTCAAAAAGTTTTTGAAAATGATCTTGCTTCCATCACCATGCGTATACCCAACCCATTTACGTAGCAACTACTTAGCATCCTTACTACACCCACTTGCATAACCCTCATAGAAAGGTAATGTCATGCATCATGCAAGTGTCAACGAGAAAAGCAGCGGAGGCAAACCACCTCAAGTGGTCACCGCATTATCATGGCTTCGATGCAAGCAATAAAAGTGCCATATGACATGCATAAAAAGGGTATCTTAGACATGGTCAAAGGGCTGCTTGCCTGGCTCAGCAAAGTCTTCTGGGTCTTCAAATTCTTCTGGTCCAACTCCTTCGTCAGCAATGCAATCTATCGTCGCAAAATAATAACGAGAAAAAATAAGGCAATAATAAAACAGAAAAACCAAAGTGCTCAGAAAAATGTCAACTTATTTTTGTTAAATACTAGGGTGAAAACTAAGAAGGGGAAAATTCCTAGTTTTTGGATTTGGAGTGGAAGAACAGGAGAAATTGATTTTCAGAGGGGTTTAAACATATTCAAATTTGAATTTGAATATGAAAGTACATAAAAGTTGTGTGGGCATGAGTAAAAGTTATACCATTAAATAGGTGGGATTTTTAGAAAAATACGGGAGTTGGAATTATTGCATTTGGATGAATATTTAATCTTGTGGATTTTTTGGAAAAGTGACAGAAAAGGAAAGGAAAAAAGGCCATTGTGCAACTGGGCCAGGAACAGCTGCAGTGCACAGGCCCAGAGGTGGTTCGGCCAGGCCGAGCCGAGCGGCGCGCACGCCAAGGTTTGAACTTAACGGGCGGGGCCTAGGCGCCAGTGAGAGGGAGGGAGGCGAGGGAGAGGAGAGGCTGACATGCGGGGCCGCCTGTCATCCCTAACCCTGCGACAGAGGGCCGACGAGCTCACCGGCGACGTTTCCGAGGAACGGCGGGGTGAGATGATGGCACCGTTGGACTCCTCATCGTGTCGCCATTAAGGTGGTGCTAGAGTTGGCCGGAGGGGAGCTGCGGTTCACCGGCGACGAGGTTCCTGGCAGAGAGCGTCGGGCGTCGATGGCTCCGGCCGTTTCCGGCAGCTACAGAGAGGGGAAAATAGGGGAAACGGATCAGTGGAGTGCGGGGGTTCCAGATCGGGGCTTAGAAGCAGCGGGGACGGCCTGTACCTCGCGAACTCTAGCGAGCCGAAGCGGTGGAGCTCGAGCTCGATCTCGAGCTCGGGGGGCTTGGAGAGGAACTGGGGTGCAGGGGGATGATTTGGTGGGTGCAGAGGGCGAGTGGTGAGGAGAGGAGAGCTCGGGGAGGCCCTTAAAATAGGTGAACGGCGGGTGTCGTGGACCCGTGCGCCGGCCGAGGCTCCAGGTTCGTCACAACAGGGCTTGGGAAGGAGCTGGCGCTGTGTCTGGGGTGTTTCTGGGCGTGGACTAACGCCGCGAGGGGAACTAAGGGAGAGAGCGGGGAGGGGTCAGAGATGTTGCGGCGTGTGAGCCGCGCTCACTTGGAGCTCTCGGGCGCCGGTGCACGTGCGAGAAAGGGAGGGAGAGAGAGAGGAAGGAGGGGGACAGAGGCGTGGTGTGTCGCAGACGTCGAGGCGCATTGTCGGGCGCGTTGGGGAGGCCTGAGGTGGCCGGAGGTGGTTGGCAGGGGGCGGCTACAGTGCCTGGCCGCACTGTAGCACGCTCTAGAGCGTGCAAATGGCATGCCATGGCATTTTATATTCCTTGTGGGCACGATCACTGATGTATGGCTGCCCTAGGGGCAGTAAAGAAGAGGGGAGGCGCATTGGGGACCCTGGAGAGCCAGTAGGAGAGGAGTGGGGTTGAGAGAGAGAGAGAGGGAAATGGGCTGTCCAGAGAGAGAAAATGGGGTTTTACCCCTCCAATAATTGAGCTGTGGATTTGACATTGTTACGGGAGGTGCAAGCGGACTAGGAGGGGCTGTCGTAAAACTTTGAGCCCATGGAGATTAGTGGAAGGGGTCAGAATGGTGTTTTTGGAAATGTGGCAGAAGGTGTCTGTTGCTTGTTTGGGTAAGAAAATGAACTCCATTTGGCATAAGACTCTATAGGGTGAAATGAAACATATAATTAGGGCCTTCCACCAATTTTTAGCTCATTTGGGAAAAGTTGCCAATGCAACTTTTGTAAACCATAGAAATTAGCAGAAATGAACTTGTGAAGATCTAGTTGAGAAAATCACTTCCCCTTGATGCACCACTTGGTGTAATAGCCTCATTTGGTCATGTGAATATTCTCACGAAAGTTGGGAACAAGGAGAGAAAGTTGGTAGTACAAAGTTGTTCAAATTTGATTCTGGTGAGAGAGGGTTTTGGGGCATTTTGGTGAGCCAAATTGACCTTGATTGATATGAGGCCTTGCAAGGTGATCACAATATGCATTTGTGACTTGTTGGATTATCCCTGGATTTTTATGAAAATATTTCCTGTAGAAATATTTCAAATCCTTGAAATGGGCATAAATGGTTTTGGGAGGTTTTGTCCAATATTTTGAACATGACCATGTGTTGAAACTCCTATATATGGAAAATATATGTCCACTGAGTTTCCCTGATTTTTGTCAAATATTTTTTGAAACAATAAAATAATTTTTCCCTATCAAAGACCATTTCTGTCCTTAAGAAAAAGCTTTTAAATAAAATAGGAAAATAACTTCTAAAATTATATTTTTGTGGTTTATGGGAATCCTATATCTAATAGGTTTCAAATATACTCTTTGAAATATTTTTCATACCCCAAATCAAGTACTTGTAGTGCAAACCTCAATTTAGGGGTTTTTGGAAAACTATATTTTTGAAAATACTATTTTGCCAAATTATTTTTGTAAGAAAATACTATATTGCACTATACACATGGCATGATCATTGGGCAGAAGTTTGGGGCAAGGAGATGAAGCACTGAAAGTGCGTTATATCGACTAGAGGGGGGGTGAATAGGCGATTTTTATGAAAGTCTTCAAAACGTGGGAGTTATGAAGACAAACAGCGAAGATATGCCCATTACTATGCAGCGGAAGTTAGATTACACTAGGCAAGCCATGGTCAAGTATTCAATAGAGTGAAAGCACAATGACAAATAGTTGCAGTGTAATAAGGATCAGGTAGGAAGAAGTTATGAAGCCAAATAGATCATACATTCACGTTGTGAAGTCAAAAGATAGAGCAAGCATGCAATGGCTTCACAATGAGTAACAGTAAGAAAAAGGAAGTGAAGATGAAACCAGTGACTCGTTGAAGACAATGATGTGTTGGACCAGTTCCAGTTGCTGTGACAACTGTATGTCTGGTTGGAGCGGCTAGGTATTTAAACCTTAGGACACATAGTCCCGGAAACCCAGTCCTGAACACGCAGCTCAGGACACCAAGTCCTCACCGTATTCTCCTTGAGCTAAGGTCACATAGTCCTCGCCCAATCACTCTGGTAAGTCTTCAAGGTAGACTCCCAAACCTTCACAGACTTCGTTCACTAGCAATCCACAATGTCTCTTGGATGCTCTGAACGCGACGCCTAACCGTCTGGAGGATTCACAGTCCTCAAGTGTAATAAATCTTCAGATCACACAGACAAGAAGACTTAAGTGATGCCCAATGTTCTCTGGCTCTGGGTGGTTAGGGCTTTTTCCTCGCTAGGAATTTTCTCTCAAAGGCTTCGAGGTGGGTTGCTCTCAAACGACAAAAGCCGTGCACTGAAATCTGAGCAGCCAACCGTTTATGGTTGTAGGGGGTGGGCTATTTATAGCCACTTGGCAACCCGACCTGATTTGTCCGAAATGACCCTGGGTCACTAAGGAACTGACACGTGTCTCAACGGTCAGATTTCAAACTCTCATGGCAACTTTACTTGGGCTACAAGCAAAGCTGACTTGTCCGGCTCTGGACAAGATTCGCTCTCATTGTCTTCACTCGAAGACATAGGTTTTTGGTTTAGGCATCACTTCAGTCATTCTGACTGGTTCTCCTGGAACCCACGTAACAGTACGGTGGTTCCTATGACTCAACACAAAAGAAAAAGAACTACGAAAGATCTACGTCTTTGAGCTCCATAGGCTTCATAACGTGTCTTCTTTTGTCATAGTCTTCAATATGAATATCTTCATATACCACCTTTGACTTCAATGTCTTCATACATTTTTAGGGGTCATCTCTGGTAGTAAAACCGAATCAATGAGGGACTTCTACCTGTGTTATCCTGCAATTCTCACAAACACATTAGTCCCTCAACTAGGTTTGTCGTCAATACTCCAAAACCAACTAGGGGTGGCACTAGATGCACTTACAATCTCCCCCTTTTTGGTGATTGATGATAAACTAGTTCAAGTTTTCAACAGGGAATATAATCTGTGAAATTTGTAAAGGATAGGGAATTGTCTTCATAAGTTGCAAGGGCTCCCCCTGAAGATGTGCATATAAGTAATTTGCCTTTGGATTGCAAATGCACATGGCAGGTTGTACTTGTGGAGATCCACTTCAACTTATGATGACAATCCACTATGCATGTGAAGGTATATGAAGATAATGACATGCATAATGGAAAATGGACGTCTGCAGAATGAGATAAGTGCGGAATTTATCGTCGCACATGCGGAATTTATCTTCGCAAAACAGGGTGGCAAACAAGTAGCAGACGACCATCGATTTTTAGTGTTACAACTCAAAGAACCAAATGAAGCAAAAACGAGAGTTGTAAGCACGAAGCAAAATAAAGCAAAACATAAAGCACCCGCCCATATGGACCCGCTTGAAGACTATCAACCCATATGCTTCTCCCCCTTTTGTCAGCAAGGACCAAAAAGGTTTGAAGACATAGAGTGTCTACTCATTCCCTGGAGCAGCAGGGTCGTTGGAGGTGTTTGGTGGTGCAGAAGAGCTTGGAGGTGCTGAAGCAGGTGGCGGTGAGGTAGCATCGTCTTCTTCATCAATGATTCTGGCAGTGACTGTGGCAGCAGATGAAGAAAACTCAGAGTCTTCAAGTGATGGTGTGCTTCGCATCACAGCCCTTCTAGCAGGTGTGGTGTCAAACTTAAATCGCTCAGTGAAGCCATCCTCTTCAAGTTCAGCTTCAGTACACATCATTGATAGCCCTTTCCATGTACGACGACAGGTTTCATGGGTAACGAAAGCATTCTTGGTGGCAAGATTTCGAAGACGGTTAACATCCACCAACAGGCTTTTCATCTGACGCTTTAGCCAGTCATGATGCCTATCTTGTTTTTGATGAAGGGCCACAAGAAGCTCTCGGTCATTGAGAACACGAGCGCGCTTCTTGGGTCTTGAAGCAGTTGCACTATCAGTGGCTTCAGTTGAAGCAGGGTGTGGCGCACGTGTAGTGCCAGCCAAAGGATACACCCTGGAGATGGCTTCAACACCTTCATCGTTCTGAGTGAAGCTCTGTTGTTCTGCATTCTGAAGACTCAAAGGTTGCTTGGCAGGCTCAGGATATATAGCTTCAGCAGAGGTATCCACATCTGGCAAGAAGATCCGATGGTTACGGGCTGAGGGCTGATATGAGATCACAAAGTGAAGCTTGATCAGTCTCATTACCCAAGGAGCATAGTACTTTAAATCAAACAGATCTGAGCCTGATGCAGCTAGTTGGCGTATGAAGAAATCATGTGCGTTCAAGCATTTGCCATGAAGGATACAGAATATCAGAGTCTTCATTGCACCCTCGATCTTGGCATTTGGAGAGTGCCCTTTAATAGGCCAGAGAGTCCGCCGGATAATGTGATAGATGGTTCTGGGTAGGTACTCAAAGTCTTCAACGAAGAACTCTGTTGGATAAGGAGCATCATGGGGCAATGGCTTCATCATGGAGAGCATCTGACTCATATTTGGTTCAGGCCTCTGGAATATGCTCTCAAGAGCGTCAGTATGTAGTGGATAGCCTTCCTCGAAGAGTTCGCCAGGAGTGGGCAGGCCGGTGAGCTCAATGATATCGAATGCATTGGCTTTGTGATGGACATTTCCGGTCATCCACTCCAGGGCCCAAGTCTTCGGATCTCTGTTGTATCCTTTGATGTGTAATGTGGCATAGAATTGCAACAGAAGCTCTTCATTCCAGTGCTCTTCATCAGTTACAAACTGCAGCAGACCCACTTGCTTGAAGCAATCCAGCGCTTCCTCTAAACAGGGCAGACCAGCAATGGCTTCAACATCAAGCGCTTGTGCCGGGAAGATGCGACCTTGGTTGTATTAGGATGCATGATAGTAGCTGCGCTGAGGAAGCTCCAGACCTATCTGATGAAATCCTTTCCCTTGAATAGGGTTCTTGGAGCTGTTGAAAGAACGTATTTCTGCCTTGAGCTATGAATGTTAAGGAGCCCAGGTGCTGATGCAAGGACCTGGGAACCTTGGCAGCCTTGGGGACTGGCTTTGGACATGGAGGCATGTGCTCAACATGGTATCAAATTGAGGACCTGCAGCACTCAGGAACAGAAGTGTCTGGATCAGTAGCTTCGCTGTCTACTGAAGCTTTTGGTGGGGAGGGCTCCACATTGGCTTCAGTGTTGGTTGTGGCAGCCTCAACATTTTTCAGCCTCTGCTTGACTAGCTGGAGGGTCGGTTACAAGCACGTTCTCCTGGAGAACTGCTTCTTGGTGGAGCATAGGAGTGGGCTCTTGTGGTGCTTCTTCTGCGGCTGATGCAGCCGGAATGTCTTCAACATAGACTTGAGGCCTTGGACCTTTGCGAAGCCTGCAGAATGCAGACAACGCCTGTGGGGTTGGAGTGGGCTGGGCCTCATTGTCTTCTTCCTCTTGAGGGCGATCCGCCCATGACGCATCTTGTGCAATTGGCGTCAGAGGACAACCAATGCTGATGAGTTCGCTTTGTTCATACTGAGGAAGGGCTGCATCATCTTGTACATTGTCCTGATGACCAATGTCTTCAGCAGCAATGGGGTCGGCTGCTAGTATGTCTTCAGCTTCAGGAGCCTCTGTGGAAGCAGGCTCATGAACTGTCAGTTGTCGTTCTGCGTTGGGGTGAACCATAGAAATAGGTTCAACTATCAAGGGCTCTGTGGGAGCAGCCCGAGATTTCTTGATCTTTCGCTTCTTCTTGCTGGGGGCAGTAGGAGAGGCTTTAGAGCTTTTCCTCTTCCTGGCTTCAGCCTCATCAGTTCTTGTCTTCATGAGCTCTGAAGCTGTTGACCGGCTCTTTGGCTTCGAGCCAGTCGTTGCAGTTGGGAAGACAATTGGAACTGCTTCTTGCCTAGGTGCCTCTGGTTCAGCCATAGCAGGCTTCTTCTTCTTCTTCGCGGCCATCTTGGGGTCGATGCCAGGACGCCCAAGTGCCTTGCGCTTCTCAGCCTCATTGTAGGCTTGTACACATCTTTCAGCCAGAGACTTCATCCGCTCACGTGAACCCTGAGCTTCTGCACGCTTCTTCAGAAAATTTTCCTTTAGCTCATGCAACATGGTCTTGAAGCTCTTCACTTCTTGCACGCTGAGCTTGGCCATATTCTTCTTGAACTGAGCCTTTTCATGATCAATTTTCTGCTTCAGTTCAACAATGCGCTGGGCAATTGCAAGTTCTGAAGCAATAGCGCCTTGGAAGGCGACGCTGAGGCCAACGGGCAGCTGCAGATCTTCGAAGCTGATGTTTGGTGTGGCAAACCATTCGTCGATGAAGTTGTGGATGATGGCGACATCAAAGAGAGGCAAATTGTTGAAGATTTCAGCTTCTTCTTTGCTCTTGATGAGCTGCTCTAGAGCGTCATCTCCAAGATCTTCATCACTTGACAGATCAATGGCTTCGCTGCGCAGAATGGCAGCAGCTGTGAGCTCTTTGCCGGTGTGTGGCTGAGGCACCTTGGCCTTCTGGGGCTTGGAGACGCAGGATACGTCTTCAGACTGCACACTGTCTTCAGGAGGTGCAGTTGCCAATGGCTTCGCCCTTGATATTTTTGATGAAGGGGCCGGCTTTGAAGCTTTTGGCTTCTTTGACTGCTTTGGCTTCGGTACAGCAGGAGCTTCATCAGACTCAGAGTCAGCTGGAGGGTCATTCACGGCAGTCCCTTGGACTAAGATGCGGGTGATGAGGCCCTCAAGGTTGGCATACGGACCGATGATATTGGGTTCTGCGTCGCGTGTGCCATCTGCCCTTGGTGCTGAGGGACCAGGGTTGAAGTCTAACCCAAATTTCTTCTTGTTCTGCTTCGCTGATTGTTGGGCAAACTGGAAGTTGCGCTTGAACAGATTGTCGTCATGACACCAGAGTAGTGACGACGGATGTGCATCATCAGGCTGTGGCCCACGAACCATGCATGGATAGAAGCTTTGGGCAATGGCTTCATCTATGGACCTGGGTACAAGGTTCTTGTATAAGATGTCTCCCCACGGTCTTTTGATGGCACTTTTCTCAGCATACTCTTGGGTTGTGAAGCGGTATTTGAACCATTGTTCTGCCCAATAGCGTCGAATCCATTGGATTCGGGTCTTGCGCTCCCCATAATTCTCTTCAGGATCTGTTTTATACATTTCTGCCAGGTCTTCAGGCAGATCTTTGGAAGTTCCTCCACGTCGCTGTCTGCCCCCTTCCTTGCTGCTGCTTCTGAAGCCATAAACTTTAACTTGAAAGGCTTCAAAACTTTCAAAGGCTTTCTTTTGCTGGACCAACAGGAACTGGCTTCAGGAGAATTTATGTGATGCTGTAGGAATTCTGCAAATGAATGCAGACTATGAGAACCGAAGGATTCTCCCACGGACATGTACCTGTGACAGCATTAAGGTGCGAGGGAAGGGGAAGAGGTCATATGCATTCTCAGAAGGTTTTGAAGATTAATCAGTTTAGAAGACATCGACCTCATCGTGCGAAGACATTCACTCATAGATAAGAAGTTGGTTCCAGATTTGTACGAACCCACAGATTAGTACAAGTGAGGAATCTAACTACTTCTTGAAGCACAAGTGAATATACTAGGCATGTTATGAGATGCAGATTGAGAGATCTAACTTGTGTGAAGAGAAACTTCTTATGGTAGAAAGTGTCAGAACCATGAGATCAAAAGGGGCTGTAAAAAGAAGTTTTATTTACCACTCTTGGAACTGCTAGACGGAGTGGGAGATGATGCCGAGCAGTTCAATCCTCCGTGCCCTAACTTGGCGACGGAAGACACCTACGGCGACGGCGGAGAGAACGATGTCCGCGGTCGGCGTGAGGACGGCGTCGGAGAGGTTGCGGCAGCGAAGCGCTTCGTCGCCGGCGTCGTCGAGAGCTAGCGGTGGCGCTAGGGTTCGTGCGAGGGTGGAAGAAGGAGATAATGACCGCGGTAAGTGTGAATTTATATGCACAGGGGCGGCACTGTGCTATTACATAGGTGCCCCTGGCGATTCGCATCTGAGGAACGCGTGGCCAGTTTGCGGAAGTTTGGGGTTTGTTCCACGTCCCACGCACGCCTGGATTGTCGGGCGGTCATTCCTGCTTCTCTGGATTTTATGTGGATGAATGAGCATTGAAAACGGACTTTATGGTTGTCTCTATATCTTCTACTGACAAGGACACAGTGAAGACATTCGACAGTTTCAATAGAATGCATATGACTTAGAGAGATAGAGTTTGAGATAGAAAGCATAGAGAAGTTTGGGGTCCGATCACATTCACTTAGTTCAAAAGATTCAACACGAAGACATAGCTATAAGTGAATGCTGTAGAGGACAGAACACTAGCATATATATAGTCAACATAGTGAAGATAATCATCAAAATATGTTGAGTTCGAATCCAAACCAAATGTGAAGACATTGCAAGGTAACGCCATGAGTGAAACACTTCAAAATGGAACGTTTGGTGGTGGCGTTACCCACCGTATAGGAAGTATTAGACCCAGACACGGCGCACAATTATCGTGGCGCTCCGAAGTCAAATTCCACATTAATGTATTCACACTTAGAATGTATGTCCTCATTGATTGACGATATACTTCATTTCGTGTGTTGCACATCTAAGTCATCAATATGCATAAGGGTGAGGATGTGTGCCTGATCACAGGACATTTGAGGATTCCAGGATATTTAGCTCACACCGTAACTTGCAAAACCTCTTCTCATCCAAGGGCTTGGTGAAGATATCTGCCAATTGCTCTTCAGTGTTGACGTGTATGATATCAATGTCTTCCTTCACAACATGATCTCTGAGAAAGTGATGACGAATTTCAATGTGCTTTGTCTTCGAGTGCTGAACTGGGTTGTTGGCAATCTTGATGGCGCTTTCGTTGTCGCAGTAAAGTGGCACTTGCTTCAGATGAATGCCATAGTCCTTGAGTGTTTGCTTCATCCACAGAAGCTGAGCGCAGCAAGATCCGGCAGCAATGTATTCAGATTCAGCAGTGGAGAGAGATACACAGTTCTGCTTCTTTGAAGACCAACATACAAGTGATCGTCCCAGAAAGTGACATGTGCCTAATGTAGACTTGCGATCAACTTTGTCACTAGCATAATCAGCATCCGAGAATCCAACCAAATCAAACTCTGATCCCTTTGGATACCATAATCCTAGAGTTGGGGTATGAGCCAAATATCGAAGAATTTGCTTCACAGCTAAGTGATGCGACTCCTTTGGTGCCGCTTGAAATCGAGCACACATGCAAACACTAAGCATAATATCTGGCCTAGATGCACATAAATAAAGCAAAGAACCAATCATGGAGCGGTATACGTTTTGATCGAACTCTTTACCATTGTCGTCAGGACCCAGATGATGTTTGGCTGGCATTGGTGTTGTGAAGCCTTTGCAGTCTTGCATACCGAACTTCTTCAGGCAATCTTTGAGATACTTCTCTTGAGATATGAAGATGCCATTTCGTTGTTGTCGTATTTGAAGACCAAGGAAGAACTTCAGCTCCCCATCATGGACATCTGATATTGCTCTTGCATCATATATCCAAACTCTTCACTGTACTTCTGATTGGTGTAGCCGAAGATAATGTCATCCACATAAATTTGGCACACAAACAGTTCACCATCATATGTCTTCGTGAAAAGAGTGGGATTCAGGGAACCAGGTATGAAGCCTTTGCTCTTCAGGAAGTATTTGAGTGTGTCATACCAGGCCCTAGGGGCTTGTTTGAGGCCATACAGTGCCTTGTTGAGCTTGTATACCATGTCAGGATGTTTTGGATTTTCAAAGCCAGGCGGTTGTGCAACATACACTTCTTCTTCAATCTTGCCATTGAGAAAGGCACTCTTCACATCCATTTGATATAGAAGAATGTTATGATGATTTGCATATGCCAGCAGTATGCGTATGGCTTCAAGCCTAGCCACAGGAGCAACTGTTTCATCGAAGTCAATGCCTTCCACTTGAGTATATCCTTGAGCAACGAGACGAGCTTTGTTTCTGACAACTTGACCATGCTCATCTTGCTTGTTGCGGTATATCCATTTGGTGCCTATTATGTTGTGCTTCCGTGGATCAGGACGCTTAACCAGTCCCCATACATTATTCAGCTCAACTGTTGAAGCTCTTCTTGCATAGCTTGAATCCATTCAAGTTCCATGAAGGCTTTTTCAACTTTCTTGGGTTCTGATATTGAGACGAATGCGAAGTGCCCACAGAAATTTGCTAACTGAGTTGCCCTTGAACGAGTGAGTGGACCAGGTGCATTGATGCTATCAATTATTCTTTCAATCTGCACTTCATTGGCAACGCGAGGATGTACAGGGCGAAGACTTTGCTCTTGTTGATCTGTGTTGTTGTTGGAAGGAATGTCTTCAGGCTGAGCATTGTCTTCATGTTGATCAGGTGCTGAGATGATAAGTTCTTCTTCAGGATGAGATTCAGAAGGTATGATCTCTCCAGTTCCCATTAGCTTGATTGATTCACTAGCTGGAATCTCATCTAGCACATTTGGCAGTTGCTCTCTTTGTGAACCATTTGTCTCATCGAACCGCACATCCATTGTTTCAACCACTTTGTAATGAAACAGATTGAGGACTCTGTAGGACTGCGAATCCTTTCCATATCCAAGCATAAAAGCCTCATGTGCTTTTGGTGCAAACTTTGAGGTGTGGTGTGGGTCCTTGATCCAGCACCTTGCGCCAAATACTCTGAAGTAACTGACATTTGGCTTCTTGCCAGTTAGGAGTTCATAAGATGTCTTGTTCAGAAGTTTGTGAAGATAAACACGATTGATTGTATGGCATGCAGTGTCAATGGCTTCAGTCCAGAATTTTCTTGTAGTCTTGTATTCATCTAGCATTGTTCTGGCCATCTCAATTAGTGTTCTGTTCTTGCGTTCGACGACGCCATTCTGCTGTGGCGTGTATGGGGCTGAGAATTCTTGTGTGATGCCCAAGGTATCAAGATATGTATCAAGGCCAGTGTTCTTTAATTCAGTGCCATTGTCACTTCTGATGTGCTTTATCTTGGCGCCAAAATTGTTCATAGCACGATTGGTGAAGTGTCTGAAGACATCCTGCACTTCAGTCTTGTAAAGGATTATGTGCACCCAAGTATATCTAGAGTAATCATCAACAATGACGAAGCCATAGAGGCAAGCAGTTGTAGTAAAAGTTGAGTAGTGAGTGGGACCGAAAAGATCCATGTGGAGCAGTTCGAAGGGTTGAGTAGTAGTCATGATTGTCTTCGAAGGATGTTTTGCCCTCATCATCTTCCCTGCTTCACAGGCACCGCATAAGTGATCTTTCTTGAACTTGACGCCCTCGGTGCCTATGACATGTTTCTTCTTCGCAAGGGTATGGAGGTTCCTCATGCCAGCATGCCCAAGCCTCCGATGCCAAAGCCAGCATTCTAAAGCTTTTGCAAGAAGACATACTGCAAGTTGTGGCCCTGCTGAGAAATCTACCACATACAAATCATCTTTCCGATACCCTTCAAACACTAGAGACTTGTCAGATTCCATTAGTACCAGGCAACGATATTTTCCAAATATTACGACCATGTTCAGATCGCAAAGCATTGAGACAGACATTAAGTTGAAACCAAGGGATTCAACAAGCATGACTTTATCCATGTGTTGATCCTTTGAGATTGCAACTCTACCTAGACCCAATACCTTACTTTTACCAGTGTCAGCAAATGTGATGTGGCTCTTGTCAGATGGACGTAAGGTTGAGTCCATAAGAAGGCTTCTTTTGCCAGTCATGTGATTTGTACACCCACTGTCAATAATCCATTTTGAAGACTTTGAAGAAGCTGGTGTCGTACCCTACAGTGCAGTTAGGGGGATAGGCTGCACGAAGAGAATTGTGAAGCAAAAACATTTGACGAACCAGTGGGTTATGAAAACTTAGATCCAGATTAGGACTAATAGGGAGAGTAGCATGCGATTCAGGAACGAAGTACATAATGATGCCATTCGGGCATTTTATCTTGCGCCCTACAAGATTTTTAAAGTCCCCAGCAATAGCATCAGAAGATTTTGGTTTTCTGCTGGAGACCTTTCCCCGCAAAAGAGAGTTAAGCCTTCTTAACCACCCACATCTTCAAGGGTGGCTTAGAAGCAATAAGTCTAAGTGCAGCATCTGAAAATTTTGGCTTTGAAGCCTTAGCAAACAGTCTTGCAGGTGGACAATAGTACTCATAAGAATAAGCAGAATAATTTTTGGTCATATGAACATGACGGTTTGATGAACCGCTCTCATATTCATATGCCTGAGTATGGTTTCCCTGCAAAACATTTGCATTAGTGTGACTCAGGTGAGTCCTGTGTTTGTATGAAGCCTTTGGACCGTATGAAGCCTTTGGTCTGAGGTTTGTCTTCTTCATGTGAGGTGTCATGAAGACATTCACAGGAAGATTTTCCAGACACTTTTTCGGAACCCAGATCTTCTTCATAGGCGGTCCATTCCTGCAGTTAGTACCAATGTACCTGGCAAACACTTCACCATTCTGATTCTTAAACAGTTTATAGTTTGCATCAAAGGATTCATCAATGATAATGGGGTTAGCACAAGTGAAGCCAGATAAATTGGATGGATCTGCTGAAAGTTCCTTTGCAGCAACCCATGTGGTTTTGGGGTACTGCTCAGGTTTCCAGTAAGAGCCATCTGCATTTATTTTCCTTACGAACCCAACACCCTCTTTCCTAGGGTTTCGGTTCAGAATCTGCTTCTTGAGGACATCACATAATGTCTGATGTCCTTTAAGACTTTTGTACATCCCTGTTTCAAGCAATGTCTTCAACCTAGCATTCTCATCAGCAATAGCAGTGGTATCCTCAGCAGAGGGGTTAGTTACCACATCAACAGTTGAAGATATTGCAACAGCAGTAGCAGTGGAACATTCAGCAATAGAAGTAGCATTATCATGCTCAATGCATTTAAGACATGGTGGTTCAAATCCTTCCTGAGCGGAACTGATCTGTTCGGCGCGAAGTGACTCGTTTTCCTTTTGAAGATCTTCATGAGCCACTCTCAATTTCTCAAGTTCTTGCTTCCTTTGAAGATAATCATAGGAAAGCTTTTCATGAGTTGTTGAGAGAGTATCAAGACGATCTTCAAGTTCCTGATACTTAACGTGAAGATTTTTTATGTCTTCAATTAAGGATTCAGATCGAGTCATTTCATCACCCAACAGATCATCGCTTCTGTCTAATAGTTTTTGAATATGTTCCATAGCTTTCTGTTGTTCAGTTGCAATTTTAGCAAGTGTTTTGTAGCTGGGTTTCGAATCACAGTCAGAGTCATCGTCACTAGATGTTTGATAGCGAGTAGTGCATGTGTTTACCTTGGCACCGCGTGCCATGAAGCAGTAGGTAGGAGTGGAGTCGTTCTTGTCATTTGCATCGGTGTCGGTGATGAAGTCATTGTCTTCAGTGTTGAATTTGGACTTGGCGACGTATGTTGTAGCTAGACTCGCAATGCCAGAATCAGACTCCTCCTCAGACTCCACCTCTGCCTCCTCAGAAGCGGACTCCTCCTCTGAATCCATTTCCTTGCCAACAAACGCACGTGCCTTGCCAGATGAGCTCTTCTTGTGTGATGAAGACTTTGAGGAAGACTTGGAAGAAGACTTTGAGTATTTCTTCTTCTTCTTGTCGTCAGAATCATATTCCTTGCTCTTCTTCTTCCTTCTGTTCTCATTGTCCCACTGTGGACACTTAGAGATGAAGTGTCCAGTTTTCTTGCACTTGTGACATGTTTTCTTCTTGTAGTCATGAGCAGAAGCTTCATCATTCCTTGAGCTCGATCGTGAAGATTTTCTGAAGCCTTTCTTCTTGGTGAATTTTTGGAACTTCTTCACTAGCATTGCAAGTTCCCTTCCAATGTCTTCAGGATCATCAGAACTGCTATCAGATTCTTCTTCAGATGAGGAAACAGCTTTTGCCTTCAAGGCACGAGTTCGCCCATAGTTTGGACCGTAGATATCTCTTTTCTCAGAAAGTTGAAACTCATGTGTGTTGAGCCTCTCAAGTATGTCAGACGGATCGAGTGTCTTGAAATCAGGACGTTCTTGAATCATCAAGGCTAGGGTGTCAAACGAACTATCAAGTGATCTCAGCAGCGTCTTGACGATTTCATGTTTGGTGATCTCAGTGGCGCCGAGGGCTTGAAGCTCATTTGTGATGTCAGTGAGCCGGTCAAATGTGTGCTGGACATTCTCATTGTCATTTCGCTTGAAGTGGTTGAAGAGGTTGCGAAGAACACTGATTCTCTGATCTCTCTGGGTTGAGATGCCTTCATTGACCTTGGAGAGCCAGTCCCAGACCAGCTTGGATGTCTTCAAGGCACTCACACAGCCATACTGTCCTTTCGTCAAATGACCACAGATGATATTTTTGGCAGTAGAGTCCAGATGAGTGAACTTCTTGACATCAGCAGCAGTGACACCTTCTCCAGCCTTGGGAACGCCGTTCTCGACGACATACCATAGGTCGACGTCAATGGCTTCAAGATGCATGCGCATCTTATTCTTCCAGTAGGGATATTCGGTTCCATCAAAGACGGGGCACGCAGCGGAGACTTTGATTATCCCTGCAGTCGACATACCTAAAACTCCAGGTGGTTAAACCGAATCACACAGAACAAGGGAGCACCTTGCTTTGATACCAATTGAAAGTGCGTTATATCGACTAGAGGGGGTGAATAGGCGATTTTTATGAAAGTCTTCAAAACGTGGGAGTTATGAAGACAAACAGCAAAGATATGCCTATTACTATGCAGTGGAAGTTAGATTACACTAGGCAAGCCATGGTCAAGTATTCAATAGAGTGAAAGCACAATGACAAATAGTTGCAGTGTAATAAGGATCAGGTAGGAAGAAGTTATGAAGCCAAACAGATCATACATTCACGTTGTGAAGTCAAAAGATAGAGCAAGCATGCAATGGCTTCACAATGAGTAACAGTAAGAAAAAGGAAGTGAAGATGAAACCAGTGACTCGTTGAAGACAATGATGTGTTGGACCAGTTCCAGTTGTTGTGACAACTGTACGTCTGGTTGGAGCGGCTAGGTATTTAAACCTTAGGACACACAGTCCCGGACACCCAGTCCTGAACACGCAGCTCAGGACACCAAGTCCTCACCGTATTCTCCTTGAGCTAAGGTCACATAGTCCTCGCCCAATCACTCTGGTAAGTCTTCAAGGTAGACTCCCAAACCTTCACAGACTTTGTTCACTAGCAATCCACAATGTCTCTTGGATGCTCTGAACACGACGCCTAACCGTCTGGAGGATTCACAGTCCTCAAGTGTAATAAATCTTCAGATCACACAGACAAGAAGACTTAAGTGATGCCCAATGTTCTCTGGCTCTGGGTGGTTAGGGCTTTTTCCTCGCTAGGAATTTTCTCTCAAAGGCTTCGAGGTGGGTTGCTCTCAAACGACAAAAGCCGTGCACTGAAATCTGAGCAGCCAACCGTTTATGGTTGTAGGGGTGGGCTATTTATAGCCACTTGGCAACCCGACCTGATTTGTCCGAAATGACCCTGGGTCACTAATGAATTGACATGTGTCTCAACGGTCAGATTTCAAACTCTCATGGCAACTTTACTTGGGCTACAAGCAAAGCTGACTTGTCCGGCTTTGGACAAGATTCGCTCTCATTGTCTTCACTCAAAGACATAGGTTTTTGGTTTAGGCATCACTTCAGTCATGGTGACTGGTTGTCCTGGACCCCACTTAACAGTACGGTGGTTCCTATGACTCAACACAAAAGAAAAAGAACTACGAAAGATCTACGTCTTCGAGCTCCATAGGCTTCATAACGTGTCTTCTTTTGTCATAGTCTTCAATATGAATATCTTCATATACCACCTTTGACTTCAATGTCTTCATACATTTTTAGGGGTCATCTCTGGTAATAAAAGCGAATCAATGAGGGACTTCTACCTGTGTTATCCTGCAATTCTCACAAACACATTAGTCCCTCAACTAGGTTTGTCGTCAATACTCCAAAACCAACTAGGGGTGGCACTAGATGCACTTACAAGCACAGAAGGTGGAGTAGTTGACTTTAAAGAGCACTTGAAAAACCACACAAAGAAAACCAACTCAAAAATAGAAGCCAAATAATGCAAAAGTTTTTGTCAAACCACACATTATCACGATTTATTAGCTTAAGTGTTGTGGCATGAAAATCAGGGTGTGACAGTCATCTTGGCTGGCGACGTAGATTGGCACGGCGCACTCTTGGCCTGGAGCTCCTCCCGAACTACCAGTAGCGCAGCGCTGGCGGAGTATGGGGTGGCAGCAAGATAAAGTACTAGAGGCTCGAGAGGCCGTGGCGCCACCAACACCAGTGGGCTGGTCAGGTATCTCTTGAGGTCTTGGAAGGCTCGGTCGGCCTCTGGAATCCACTCGAACGGGACCTTCTTCTTCATCAGTTTGAAAAAGGGTAAGGCTCGCTCTCCCAGCTTGGAGAAGAAGTGCCCCAATGCAGTCACCCGACCAGCCAGCTTCTTCATTTCCTTGAGGGTCTGCGGCGGGCTCATGCCCTCAATGGCCTTGATCTTCTCCGGGTTCACCTCGATCCCTCCATGTGACACGAGGAACCCTAGCAGCTTGCCGGAAGGGACACCGACCACACACTTTTCCGGGTTAAGCCGCAAGTTCACCTGGCGCAGGCTTTCGAAGGTCTCTTCCAGGTCTTGGATCAAGGTTCTCGCCTCCCGAGACTTCACCAGAATGTCATCGACGTAGGCCTCCATGTTCCTCCCGAGCTGCCGCCCTAGAGCGATGTGCATCAGCCGCTGAAAGGTCGCACCTGCGTTGCACATTCTGAAGGGCATACAGGTGTAGCAGTACACCCCACACGGGGTCAGGAAGGCTGTCTTCTCTACATCTTCCACCGCCATATGGATTTGGTGATACCCTGAGAACGCATCCAGGAAGCGCAGCAGGTCGCACTCGGCGGTGGAGTCGCTGATCTGGTCGATGTGCGGGAGAGGGAAGGGATCTTGAGGTCATGCCTTGTTGAGGTTGGTGAAGTCGACACACATTTGCTCCTTCCCGCCTTTCTTCGGCACCATGACTAGGTTCGCCAGCCATTCGGGGTACCTAACCTCATGTACGGCACTTGCCGCCTCCAACTTGCGGGTCTCTTGGATGATGAAGGCCTGCTTCTCCGTGGACTGCCGCCTTGCTCGCTGCTTCACAGGGCGCACATTGGGGCACACCCTTAAGTGGTGTTGAATCACCTCTCTCGGGACCCCCACCAGCGGATTGGGCTCCCATGTGAATATGTCCTTGTTCGCGCGCAAGAACTTCACCAATGCTTCCTCTTAGCTGGGATAGAGGCCGGCACCTATGGTGAAGGTGGCTCCTCAGGAGCTGTCCTCATCGACCAGCACTTGCTTGGTCTCTGCCTTGTCTTGGGTGAACAACTACTTCTTCTTGGTTGGCACGGCCTCCTTGGCCTCGGGGGCACCGGTGCCGACGGGTTGCGCCACCGCAGCGGCCCTGAAGGCAAGTTTGAGCGTCGTCACGGCATCCTTGGTGTCCCCCTTGATGGTGAGGACACCTTTGCTTCCAGGCATTTTCATAAGATTGTAGGCTGGATGAGTCGCTGCCATGAACTGAGCTAGAGCTGGGTACCCGAGGATGGCGTTGTACGGGAGGCCGATGCGGGCGATGTCGAAGTCAACCAGCTCGGTGCAGTAGTTGTTGCGCGTGCCGAAGGTGACGGGAAGGCGGATCTTCCCCAGGGAGAGGGCAGGGCCGCCACCAACTCCTGAGAAAGGCTTGCTGAGGCTGAGTCGCTCGAGCGGCATGTGAAGAAGGCTGAAGGCCTCCATGAAGAGCAAGTTGAGGCTAGCGCCGCCGTCAATGAGGGTCTTGGTGACGGCCATGTTGCAGATGATGGGCATGCAGAGCATCAGAAGCTTGCCCGAGCCGGTGGTGGTGACGGGGTGGTCTTTTGAGCTGAAGGTGAGGTCGGCCTCAGGCGCGGCCCAGCCCGGTGGAGCCCCCAAGCACGTGGAAGCGGCACCAATCTGGCGGAGGAACGGCTTGATGTGGCGCTCTGAAGGCGGCTCCTGTGAGCCGCCTACCAGGGCCGCAACCCACGTGGTACGCCGTTGCCGCATAGCGTGCAGTGAAGAGGTCATAGAGCTCCTCCCAAGATGCCACCGTGGATCCGGGAAGGTTGAGCAGCCAGGCGCGCGGCTCGCCAGCGAGGGCCATGGGAATCCAGTTGGCCATGACCTTGTCGTCACCCCCGGCTTTGAGGACGGCCTCCATTTACGTCAGCAGGAAAGCTGATGGGTCCACCACGTTGTCCTAGCGTGGCGGCATCTCCGGCTTGAACTTGGGCGGCCACTGTACCAGCCGCAAGACGGGGGCCAGGGCTCGGAGCCCCCTGGCCCGGTCGTCAACACAGGTCGTCGGAGTCGGCGGCAGGGCGCCTGTCATGTGGGCGAAGCGCGGTGGCGACGGAGCGCGGGTCGACGGAAGAGAAGCTACGGCGCACCCCTACCTGGCGCGCCAAATGTTGGATCATGGGTTCTAGCAAACCCTCAAGGTTCGAACACTTTGGTGTGCGCGAAGGTTTTCTCCCTGTCGATCCACGCTCTAGCTCTCTAAAATCTCGCGGACGAACTCGACGAAGTTGGAACACAAAGACAAAAGATTTATACTGGTTCGGGCCACAGTTGTGGTGTAATACCCTACTCCAGTGTGGTGGTGGTTGATTGCCTCTTGGGCTGATGATGAATAGTACAAGGGGAAGAACAGCCTCCTGAGGTTGAGGTGTTCTTGTGCTTGGCGAACTTCTGTGGGTGAGGATCGGAATCAGATCTCTCTCTCTCTCGGTTCGTTTCTATTGGTCCCCCCTACTATGGTGGCTTGTTCAACTTATATAGGCCCTGGTTCTCTCCCCAAATATTGAGCGGGAAGGGAGCCAACAATGGCCAATTCGAAAGGGGAGAGCTAGTACACCTTATCCTGACAAAAGTAGTCTTCGCCTGCAAAAGGATCTGGTGATGACGCCGTCTTGGGCCCCACGGTGACCTCCGTCTTGTCGTCCTTCTGGTCTTGGTCTTGTTGCACCAATATGAAAACCTTTGCTTGAAGCCTCGGTACTCCACGCCTATGCTTACCCCCTTGGCACAAAAGAGGAAGCAAGGACACTACGCGCGCTAGTGCCCGCCTGGTCTCAATCGTCATGGCTCACGTCACAAGGACCTCGCGAGGTTTGCCTTGCCTTGATCTCTCCGCCCCTCGTGAGCCTGCCTGGCGACGCCGCTCCTGAGGAGGTCTTGCGTCATCCGCCTCACGAGGCTTGGCCCCTCGTGAGGGTCTTGAATGCCTTGTCGATGAAGATGGGCTGTACAGACCTGCCAGGCCAGCCACGCCATGGGCCGCAGGCAGGCAAGTCTGGGGACCCCCGTTCCCAGAACGCCGACAATCGCATGAAAGCTTGATACCTTTCACACACTGAAGATTATCTAGCAACAAGTTGTGTCGATGAATCTATGGATATGGTGATTCATGAAACCCATGGTATGATGTCTAAACACACTTCGCCCTGGCGAATGGAACTTGCATAGCACGGTAATCACCACCGGTGACATGATCGATGATTAGTTCGATGATCGGATAATTGAGCCCGAGGAACATGGAGTGGTTGCCGAGGCTGTAAACCCTCCTCCAGTTGAATACGCCTAGCCCAACGGAGCTGGGATCTTTCTCGAACACGAAGCAGCCATAGCCATCACAGTCATGAACTCCCTAGGCATTGTACTGCATGTGGTTTGACGAAATGGTTTGGTCAATTTGGTACGTGTGAACTAGCATCAAATGACCGCCACCAGTTGAACGAGCGATAAACCCCCACCCATTGACTGGTATGATTCCGGGTCCTAGAATCATGAAGGCTAGCGCATTTGCATCTGCTGCAACAAATCTAATTGCAGACCAAAAGGACAAAAATGTACAATCATGTTCAGAGTATGTGTGGAATTAAGACTATTATAACAGTGACACATATCATAGATAGAGAATTGCAATGCTGTGGTCATAATCATACCCCAAGTTAAAAAAATAAACCAATGGCTTTCATATTCTAGCAATATGTCATGGTTCAAACATCTTGTAACAATGAGAGGAAAACAACTATGATAGGGCCTACTCATATTCTACCATAGCACTTACTACTGTTCTCATATCAACTCTAAGCAATAACATGCGTTGTTATAAAAATCTTGGAAATGAGAGTAACATATAGGAATCATGAGGTTATACTCATAATATCTACTCTAACAATCATTAGATGCCAATTGTTCTCATATCAACTCTAACAATAACATGTGTGGTCATAAAAATCTAGAAAATAAGAGGAACATATAGCAATGATGTGGTTATAGACATACTATCTATTCTAAATTTGTAATAATCAACACGCAGTCGTATTCATAAGGTAAAGATGAGATGAGATAGACAAATTACACAATGATAGATTCCACTAGTATAGGCCTCCAATCTGTGCGTCGACCGCGTAAACGATGCCATCATGCACTATAGCATCACACAGAAATGGAGGCTCAACAGGATTGACGATGAGCCATAACCATGTATAGCGATCAGATTCCAGATAGACTAATCCCACGTTGAACAAGGTAATGAGCTTGTAATCCATGTAGTCTTCTGATGGTGTGGGCACTTCGTAGATTACCACCTTCAGCAAACAGAGGTCGAACCAATAGCTCAACGTGTCTCGTGTGTAGTAGGTAGGAGTGTTCGACGGGCCGCGAGGCTCGATGCCGGTGGTATCCAACGATGGAAGAGTGATCACTCACTGGGTCTAGATATCCATGAGACGCCACGGACTACCGGATTGGTGGATGAGGATGATCCAGTTGGCCTTCATGCCCGCCCAATAGTGGTCGCGCATGAAGGATAGGTGGACGAGTAGTGGTAGCCTGTCGAGGGGCACCACGACAACCTTCGTAGGATCATCAAGTCGGTGTCTGGGCCACCTATGAGGATCGGGCATCAGCAAGCAGGGTGTCTTGAAAAGGGTCGGCCGGTTGCAAACGAGTAGAAGGTAGAAAGACACTGAGCATGCGGCCAGATGGACAGTGCTGAGTAGGTCCATACAATTACAGATCTGCTCCAAGAGAACATCAGGGAGGGAATTCCAATCACAGCTCTGCGTGTCAGACGGTTTTGCCATATGGTTTTTTAGGGCACTGGACTGGGGTTTTCGGTGCCTATGAGCGAGCGGGGAAGTGGGTTCGGGCAGGCGAATGAAGAAGATGGCATGTGTAGCCGAGCAGTGAGCGGGGGGATATGGTACGCGCGAGCTACCAAGGAAGATGGCATGGGCGGGCGAGCAGTGAGCGGGGGGAAATGGTGTGCGGCCGATGATGGGGAAGAGAGGAGGAAGAAGAAGAGAGGAGGAAGAAGAGGGAAGACGGGGAAGAAAGTGCATTACATCTCAATTCTACTAGTACTACTACTAGGATATATCGTCCTTCAGAGTGTAAATAGTTAAGCCGATGAAGTGTGGGTCTACCTCAAGAGGGCGCATATGTCAATTAATGGAGGAGAGAGGTGCGTACGCGTATTTTGCGTAAGTGTCCTCCACTGGCAAACATGATGGCAGTACTGGGTAAGGCTGATTTAGTAACACCAACACACTGGTTCAGCTTATTAATTAAGTGTCCCATCTGCTCCAGCGTGTATTGTCACTTCACTGTGAAGACTAGTTGAATAGTTCTCTCTGACCGAGATGGGGAATAATGCATCGCTAAGACTTCCTATCTATAGTATCTCTGTGCCTCTATGCTCATCATGTCCAACAAGATGAAACATTGGTCAAGGCACCCGACGCCAATAATGTAGGAGTACTAGTAGTATTTTGTGTCGAACTTTGACAATCTATTTAACTAATAAAATGTTAATACATTTCACCAAAAATCATATCACTGGATTCGTATTTGAACATAGTTTTTAATGGTATAGTTTTTTATGACATGCATTGTCACTTTGTTAGTTAATTTTACGGTCAAAATTTTACACTAAGTACAAAGGGGACCATTAAACCAGGACAGAGGTTTACATACAGGTCAATAAAAAAATCACCAACCAAGGTAGGAGTAAATGATGAGTGCCTGAAGATTTTTTTTCCAAAAGTACTCAATAATAGGCTCATTTTTCTCAAGAAAATTGTGTTTACGAACGTATTAATTGGAATGCATGCGTGAGGAACAAATGACCAGAACTTTAACACGCATTAGTGAGTTATCTCTTAATTCTTCCGTGCAATGTTTTAGTGAAGCTTGAAATATGAACATGTCAATGGGAGGGAGTAAAAGCCTCATGCATGCATGCATGCATGCAACATGCAACACTCACACGTACGCATCACACGATGCAACACACACGCTCACGCTCAAGTGCTCAACCTATTCCCTACGTCCGCGGAAGACTGTACATATAGAGATTTACACATTGACCAGGAGGAACTGGAACATCATGGCATAACTAACGCCCAAAAGTAGCAGACTTATGTGTGCATGCGAGTATGCGACCATTGAGAGAAGAAGATTAAATGAAGGTTGTTGCATGTTGTAATTAAAGATAGACATGTATCCTATAGCTAGAGCACAAGATGGTGCATCAGTCAATCAACATCGATTAGATTAAAGGCTAAATGCATTGGAAGTGTAGATGTACACTCTTTGTTATTGAACCGATGTACACTCTTTGTTGGAAGACCGAGGGAGTACACGTGCATGCACTCACATAGACAGCCAGGGTGGTCCACGCGCAAGGGTTGGACTCCTGTTGCTCCTACGTAAAGTTTTGTTTAACTGATTTCTTTGCTCTGCCAACTGACAGGTGGGACCCAGAATCAAGGTGTCAATTTAACCAGTCAACAACGTGCCATGTCGACTATGTGGCCCGTCAGTAGAGTGCAATATGTTGCTCTATGATGAGCTAGTGATCGTATAATCACTAGAAAACTATATAGTAACTATAAAGAGCGTATTTTTTACATACGTTGACCGCCAGTGTATTTTCTCGTTTCAAATTAAGCCATATTAACCGGAAAGGACGTAGTACGGACTAGTACTGCTTTGATTTGTCCCGTCAACTCGCCGAACGAGGAGAAGCTTGCTTACTACACCCTCTCCGTCGCCCACGTGCGCGGTGGCTCGCGGGACAAGGAGAAGGTTTTGACTACAGTGCCCTCTCCCTCTCCCTCACATGCCCTCGTGGTGGACGTGCAGCAGTTCAATCGATGTAAGATTGCCAGAAGCATATTGTACTATAGTATCATCATTGTTGGACCTTCCGAAGAGGCGAAGAGCCAAGTGCAAGGTTCACACAATTACGAACTGTTGAACCTTCCGAAGAGGCAAAGATCCAAGCGCAAGGTTTTATAGGAGTTGTCGTCCTAGTAGGAGCACTACAACTATAGCGAACGATGCTACTGTATGATGTCGTCGCGTCACCTATATCCAAAGTTGTGCCACCTTTTTTCTCAAAGAGCGTGTTGGAGCCCTGCAACAACCACACAAGTTGCACATACACATAACACATTTACTAGTAATAAATTCTAAAGGACAAATGCTAGTATGCCACACAAGTTCATCTCCACTTCATGTGATAAATTTGTGCACGACTAGTCTATATATATTCACAGCGCTACCATTCACAATTTACCATACTCCACTTACACGTTATAGATGGGCTACATGTCCTCCTCCAGGTTCCAGTCCTAGGTGCTCTTCATGGATGGCACAATCCATAACGGTGGGTAATGGGAATCATTGTCGCCGCTTTCTAGTCCAGTTCCACACGATGGAGACTCATCCAAGCTAAAGCGGCATAAATCAGGGATAGCGTGTCCCTGCATGCCGTTCATTTGGCAGTGCGCACTGAAGACACAACCATTCTTCATGAACGGTAGGCCTTCGGTGTCGTGCACAGAAGGTGGCATCTGCTTCATAATGTGGTAGCTATGCATAATGAAAAGCAAGTACTCTCCAAGAGTGTTCCTCGGCACCAACGTAGCACGACAAAGGTCGAA
This sequence comes from Triticum urartu, assembly GCF_003073215.2. Lineage (NCBI taxonomy): Eukaryota > Viridiplantae > Streptophyta > Magnoliopsida > Poales > Poaceae > Triticum > Triticum urartu. Next base: position 190,515,824 of record NC_053022.1, read on the forward strand.
CTAGGTGTTGTTCATCTGGTACACGGGGCGTCTCAGATCTGGACACATGGTGACGTACATAGTCATGGTCCATGCATAATAATGTTGTGCTCAAATATGGCGGTCAGTAATACTGTGCAGAAAATAGTACTACTCCGGTATAGACGAAGTAAAATAACTGGCTTATTTTATATTGCCACTCTTGGCTACATGGATGAGATAGTAAGACATGGAAAAACAAAAATGGTGGGAGCTAGTGGGTTCAAGTCTTCAAGGGCCTAGCTAGCTATACATGTCCTCCAAGGTAAAAAGTACCCCTAGTACTAGTAAGTAGTACAACAATGGAAGAGAAGGAGAGAGGGTTAAAAATTATAATACTAAATTGTACTACTAGTACAGTTAACATGTCCCAGTCAATAAAAGAAAATAACTAACAAGTATACTACTCTACTACTCTAACACACAACAATGAGAAAATGGAATACCTGGGTAGACGGTGACGGTCCGGTTGTGGTAGATTGTGTGACCATGTTGCACATCAGTCGTACCATGGGTAACGAATGCTAAGATAGTTGACCCCAATATGCCAAAGTCAGCTACAAGGTTCCAGGTTAGACCGAATCGCAGATGCAAATGCACATTTAGGATCGTTAATCTTATTTTTGATCGGGGGATGACTGGTCCCTGCAAAATAATGGAGTACAGTTAGTAGGGATACAAATGATGGTTTGTGCATTCCATTTGTAATCTCCTGTACCGTAGGATGGCAACTAGATGAATCATGTCCCTTGGCTTGTCACCGCGAAGATGTGGCCTACATGGCGCACAGCGTCTTTGAATGTGTAGGTGTACAAATCTGTCGTGGCCAACATGCGCCAGCCTCTACCGTTACTACCTCTTGTATTGATGGCAACCCTTATGTCGAACACCGCGATGAGATAGTAATCGTCGTAGCCGCGTCGCTTTGTCGGCGGGTCTGCAATTGCTATCTTCTTGAATCTCATGTAGGCATATTCATACGTATTCTAGCCCAGCCAGTCCAGAAGGCTGATCCCAATGGTGGAGAAGGGGTCTATCGGAACGGCCGCACTGCTGTGGATGTTGTGCAAAATGATGGTGGTATCCTGCCAGAGGTATGCAAGCCAATCTTCGTTGGCACCAACCCAAACCTATATATAAGACAGTGGGCAGTGGAGAAATTACGGGATGGAAATGGAATAACTAAGTACTACATGATCAAACTCCATGACTGACTTGCTCATCAGACAAAATCCGACCACCTCTCAACGTCGGCAACTCTAGCAGAGTCAACGTGCAACCATGGCCAGGGAGCGGCGGACTGTTCGACGGATTTTCCCATAGAAGAACCTTCTCCTCGAGGGAGCAAGGAAGACCAACAAGCATAGCCTTTTCCCAAGCATGTTTAAGCACCGTCTTGAAAATGTTGGTGCAGGAAGCACCGAGTCTTGCGGCGGTGTGGACGTTGGAGCCGCGTGCGATTTCTCTAGGAGGATCATCGTCCAAGGTCTCCTAGCCCCGATGAGGAGGAAAACCGCCTGGCGAATCCATGGGAGCAGCGACGAACTTCCTTCTCTTCAGGGGGAGGGGAACTGGCGAGGTGGACATAAGAGCGTAGTAACCGTAGGACCTCGTCCCTTCGCTAAGGAAATTATGCGGGCATGCATAGTGGCAGTGCCTCGTGCCACGTGATGGTGAGCCTATTATTTACTACGTACTCATACTGTAGCAGTACTAGTACTCTTTCTCAACTAGTAGTGCGATGTATTGTACTTCTATAGTGCACCAGTTTTGAACTCTTGAATCTCAGGGCCAAGGAGCTACAGTTGGAAGTGGAGGGTACTACTATTTTCTAGAGCCATCGATGTACTATCAATGCAGGGAAAGTACACCTGTGTAGTGGGTACTCTCCGTGCTCTATTCAAGCACGTAGCTGGCCTACTCAGCTGCTCCTCTCACCCACACACTAGCAGCCTGGTTATCAGCGATGGTTACTGCGGGGGCAGAACATTTGAGTTATTTGATACAGCGAGACTAGGCTTTTCGCTTCCATTTGTGGAGGTGTAATGGATCTAGTCAAACTTTGTTAGTAGTTCCTTCTTTATGAATGAGATGAGGCAAAGCTTTTGCCTCTGTTTCAAAACAAAAAAATCACGTCAAGAGGAATTTCTTTTAAACTAGAGTTAAGTCCATGCGTGCAACGCCAGAAGCTACAGAGTAGTAGAGTACTAGCACTTTATGTACATAGCCATATTGCACAGTTCCCAATGCCGCGCCAGGCTTTTCCGGCTCCTCGTGCTTAATTGGGAGGTGCTAGTTTAAATATGCTAGCTGATGAGGAAGCTGCAAGCGAGGTGCGGCTAGGGCGAGCACGCAGGCGAGAAACTTTGCATGGTGTGAATTGATATATAGGAGTACTATTCTAGTACGCGAGCCATGAGATGATGGGAGGGAAAACCCGTTCACGTGGCTAGTCTATCCAGTGCACCTAGATTGTGGTGCGACACGTCTGCTCGGCTTCAAACGTCAAACTACAAATGTACAATATTTGCTCGCTGTGAAGTTACTATTTAAAAAAGGCTGTTGTGCGTTCGGCCGTGATCGAACCCACAAAACGAGCTATACACTCCCGCGACCACTAGTAATACTAGTTGGAGTACAACGCAACATAGAATCGCCTTTTGTCACTAGTACATTGTTCCTTACAAGAAACCACTTGCATATGTGGCAGACTTAAGATAAGACTGCCTTATCAACCATTGTACATGCCCTTACCAACCAACCCTACCAAGAAATGACTACTCTACAAAGTGCCGTTTTAGGCACGTTTCAACCCATGTCGCCCCTTAAGTCAATGCCTTCTATTCGATCGGCAAGTTAGGCATTATGACATGTGGGACCTACATGTCAGTTTGGACAAAAATCCCCAAGTGACCTCCTACCTCCGGCCCATAAACCTAGTCATCCTCGGCCATGGTACGTAGCCACCGACGCCAGCAGAAGGCGAGGTCAAAACCGCCGACGGTGCGGAGCCCATCTTATGGCAGCCCAGAAGCTAGCTCCATCCGGCACTCGCGGCCACTAGCTAGCCAAGATAGCACACACCCTGCTGAATGCATACAGCTGCTTGTCTGCAAAGTTTGCTAGCTAGGTTGGCACGACGGTGCGGCGGCTTGCTCGCGCGCACCACGCTAAGGCCAGCCATCTGGCTCGAGTGAAGGCCAGCGCAGAGGCTTGCTCACGTGTGAGTCACGCTCGGGCCAGCCAGCCAACCCGTGCGGAGGCCAGCACGGCATCCGGCCCGTCCGGCGGAGCGGTGGCCAACTCGCTCATCACCGGCGCCACCGACGAACACGCATTAGTACTGGTTGAAGTAATGTTTAGGAAAAATAATGATTTGAGGAGGAAGAACAGGATAGAAGGTCAGATGTGGGTCCCTCGTTACAATGGTCAAACAAAATGTGTTGGTTTAAGCTGCCTCATAAGCATGGACGTGTGGGCCAACCCTGTCATAAACGGGTTTAAACGAGCCTAATCAACACTAGGTAGTAGTTTTTTGATGCGGATTAAGAAATTTTGGAAATGTTTTTGCTATTTTTTGTACAATAGTTTCTTCCTAGGGCTGGTTGAAAGTGGTAGTTTTTTGTTAAATACTCTACATACTGTAAGTAGGAGTGAAAGTTAAGCTTTGGAAGCCAATAAGCACGGCTAGTTACATAGTGCATATGTGTATGTAATTGAAACTAAATATCAACCATTAGTGACTAATATATTGATGGAAAACTTTAAACTATGGAAATACTTGCATGGTTGGAAATACTAGCAATGTTCAGCTGCGTTGCAACGGATCATAATTAGAATAATACTTATTCACAAACTTGATGGAAAACAATCTAATTTTGATATACATACATCACTAGAGATATATTATGTCTTAATCAGAATATATTCCTTGGTTTGTTTTGGTGAGGTGAGGGAGGGATGTTGTTGGGTTTTTTTGACTGTGAACTGTTGGGGTACCCCCCCCCCCCCAGCATGGCAAAAACTTTCTTAATAAAGGAAAGTATAAGTTACAACAAGCTAATTACAAGAGGTAATCTAGGGGAGAAGCTAAGAAAAAGGAAAACCTTACAATACTAAGCCTTAAGGGGGTAGATAAGAGATCGACTTGAGCAGGTCATCCTTGAAGGCGGATTTAATCCTATACTGCAAAAGAGTAATGTCCTGCCTAAAAGCAGCTCTTCACTTATTAAAGCTGGCCCTCTCATTCCTGAAGACTTTTGCATTTCTAATGATCCAGATATTCCAACATGCAGTGAACACCACTTCAGTGAAAAAAGGCTTATCAAAACTTCTCCTAGCCTGAAAACCAGATCAGACATTGAGTCTCCAGATGCTCATTCAATCTGCAGGTAATTCCAAACTCTTAAAATGAAGTTCCAGTTGAAGAAAAGATGATCCCTAGTTTCTCTAGCCTGCAAGGGACATAGCCTACAGTGAACTCCATCGTCCATGTGCCAATGCCTTCTTTCCACCATGTCCTCTGTATTCAGTATGTCCATGATAAGCATCCAAGCAAAAACCTCAGTCTTCATAGAGCAAGAAGACTTCCAAATCCAGCAGGTCAAAGGATTAAAGGTTCAGACACAAAAGTGTGGGAGTAAAACATCTTTGGCCTATACTGCTTGGAAGAGGCTTGCCAAAACCACACATCTTTAGTGCGAGTTGTTCTGTTGTGAGAACCCATCAAAGATTGAATCAAGCTCTACTCCTCAAATGTCTGTGCAGACAGTGGAAGGTGAAAATGCTGCAAGATGTTCTGAGATCTAAAAATATCCTTGACTGAAATCCATGGGTCCTTAGCATATGAGAATAGCCTAGGAAATCTTGTCTGCAGAGAAGAAACCTCATGACCAAGATTCCAGTTGTCAGATCAAGAGAGTGAAGTGTCACCCTCATTTATTTGAACCCATGAATACTCCCTGAAACTCTGCATGACCTTGCAAATGTCCCTCCACCAAAAGGAGCCACAAACAGATGTTCCTTGAGGAACCCTTCCATGGTAATATGAGTCCCAAATTAAAGACACCCAAGGAATATCTTTCCTATTGAGGAAATTACCAGCATACTTGAGGAGCAGAGCCACATTCTGCACCCCCAAGTTGAGAATACCAAGTCCTCCCATGTTCTTTGGCATGCAGATAAGCTCCCAAGCAGCAAGTGAGATGGCTGGCTCACCTCTATTTTTCCTACAAAGACATTACCTCTGGATTCTCTCCAACTGTTTGAGAATACCAGAAGGAATAGCCAAGCTACACAGAAAGAAGATAGGCATGGAGGACAAAACAATATTGAGAAATTGCAGCCTTTCACCTTGATTGAGGAAGGATGAACCGGCAGTCATTCTCCATTCCATGCAGTCAACAAGTGGCATAAAATCTACCATTTTTGGCCTTGTGGTTCCCATTGGCAATCCAAGATAAGTAAAGGGCATTTTCCCAATTTGGCAACCAAAAGCAGCAGCTAGATCAATCATAATTGCAGAATCAACATTTATGGGGATGATGATAGATTTATGGTAGTTGACATCCTGTCCAGTGGACTGGGAGAACACTAGGAGCATATCTTTCAGAGCAAGAAGTTGGGCCCTGTCAGCAGGCAAGATGTTCAAGGTATCATCTGCATACTGAATCACTGGGTAATCCTGATCATTAATCACAGTTTGCAGAAGATCAGCAACTATAACAAACAAGAGAGGAGAGACTGCATCACCCTGCCTGACTCCCTTTTGCAAACAAATTTCCTCCCAGGGACTCCATTAAGAAGGACTGATGAAGTACCAGTGGCCAGCAACTGTTTCATCCAAAGAATCCATTTGTCATTGAAACCTTTGTGCTTCAAAATTTTCATTATTGCTTCATGCTCCAAGGAATCAAAGGCCTTCTCAAAATCAAGTTTAAGAATTAGAATTGGCCTCTTAGACTGATGGCACTGGTGCAGGTACTCAAAAGTCTAGCCAATACAGTCCTGGATTGTTCTGCTTTTAATAAATCCATATTGATTCTTGTGAATACACTGCAATATCACCTCTTGGAATCTGCTTGCTGCCATTTTAGAGAGAAACTTCTGCCCCATTCCAGTAAGAGAAATAGGCCTATAATCTCCCACTTCTTCAGGATTGAGCTTTTTAGGTGCCAGCGTGATGTATGACCCATTTATATTCTCCAAAACAGCAGAGCCCTCATAAAAATCCTGTGCTAGTTCATACAAATCCTGAGAGATGATATGCCAGCACTTTTTGAAGAACAACCCATTCAATCCATATGGACCTGCAATTTATCCACAGGAATGTGCTTGACTACATTATCCATCTCTTTCTTTTCAAATGGCTTGGTGAGAATGTCAAGGCCATCCACAGGAGAAATAAGAGAGGAGATATCAAATCCCATCCTAATGCCTCTAGAGGTGCCCATTCTGTTTCTAAAACAATTCCAGATAATGCCTTCTATATGAGAATGGTCAGATACCACAGTACCATCAGACAATTTAAGACTTGCAATGGAGTTTCTCCTATGTCTCTCAGTGGCCATGGCATAGAAAAACTTAGTGTTTTCACCTCCCCCCATGATGTATCTAATGGTGCACCTTTTTTCCAATAAAGGAATTGCAAATGCAACAACTTTTCCAAGTGCAAGTTGACAATCATTCTGAAGTTCTGTTCTTGTCTGTACAGAGGCCTCCACTCCTCCAAATCATCTAAGAGGAAAATAACATGATTACATTTACTAATCATAAGCTTCAATTTATAAACATTAATTTGCCACTTCTTGAGACACATCTTCAATGATTTAAATTTATCTGCAATCCTAGCAGTTATGTGGCCCTTCTTGGATGGTTTTTTCCAAGATAATTCTACACAATCCATAAAGCCATCTAATTCTATCCAATAATTCTCAAACCTAAAGAGATTTTACTTTGGGATGGTTGTTTTAATAGAGACCACACATGGAAAATGGTCAGATGTAGTCTTGGCAAGAGGAAGCACCTCAGTCATAGGATAGTCTGAAATCCAGTCCACTGAAGTGAAAAACCAGTCTAACTGCTCAAGAAGAGGGGTGTCTTGCATATTTGACCAGGTATAAGCTCTGCACTTGATGGGCAATTCAAGGAGGCCCAGATGCCCAATTATCTCGTTAAGGATAAACATATCATTGGGATCCCCACCAGGTAGATTTCTGTTATCTGTAGACCTCAAGAAATTAAAATCCCCTAACAGCAACCAGTTATCTTCAATAGGTATATTCAGATTGTATAGCCAGGTAGAAAAATTATCCTTGGCCTGACCCTGACAAGGCCCATATACAACAACCAAAGTCCATTTGTCATTATTCTGCCTGGATACAAACTCAATAACCACAACAAATTGGTGAACCTCAATTAAGGTCCCATGAAAAAACAAAGGAGTTCCAGACCACAAGGATTCCACCAGAGGCTCCCATGGAAGGAGAGGAAGAAAAACTATCAAACCTCTTAGGGCAGAAACTTTTGATTGATCTAGAGTAAAAAGAAGGGCATTTAGTTTCTTGCAGGCAGGCTATAGCACACTGGCTTTCATCAATTTCTGCCTAATTGCTCTCTGCCTAGCTTCAGAGTTTAAACCTCTAACATTCCAACACATAACATTCCAGTTTGTACATTGGCTACTCATTAAAACAGAGCATAAAAGGATCCATAAACCACATAGCATACAATGCCATGTGTCCAAAAGAGCACATAAAAGTCTGACCCACCGTTATTACATGGAAGTTTTCATATTAGAACATCCAACAAAAGGACAAATAAAAAGCACATTTAGGGGCTTGCCAGACCCATGGAGACAAAGCCACACTAATCATCAGAGTTAATGGCAGCAGCAGTTGCTGGTTCCACCATAAGTGCATCCACTGATAGAAGAGCAGCATCAATTTCTAGCTCCCTTCCAATATCTTGTAGGCGACTGACAGGTGTAGCTGGTGGGATTTCTTCATGTGCTGGATCATCTGGCATTTCAGCAGTGAAATGCCTGGCTATGGGCTTCTCCCTCTTGGGCTGCAAAGAGAGCTCCTGGAAGGTGGGCTTGAACCCATCCCGTTGGACAGAGCTCCTATTAGATCTCCTAACAGAAGTGTCAACAATAGGAGTTGGCGCCAATGTTTTGCGAGGCTTCCGAGCTTTTGGAATCACTAGAGCTGTCCCAGTAGTTTCTTCAGCATCTACAGAAAACAAGGCCCTAGCAACAGGCCTGACGGGCTCCTGGTCCTTCCATGTGAGCAAAGGCAGATCCATATCCCTGAAAGCAAAATCCCAACTTGTCTTTGATAAAATCACCGGAGAGATGGGCTGCAGCACAACTGTCTTTGGGACATTAAAAACAACCGGAGCTTGCACAAGATTTTCAAATGTTCTTTTCCAAACCAATTCAGGCGGCAAAACAGGCCCAAAAGGAATAGCAAGTGGTAACTCAACTGCGGGCACGAACACAGGAGGCTGATAGACAACTATTGCCCAATTGTTGGCCACTTCTAAATCATGAGCATCATCTACAGGAGCATCTGGGGATTTAGGCATGTCCTCATTGACCGCGATAACTGGTATAATAGGTACCTACTGAACAGCATCAGAACTTGGCTGGGCAGAAAGGTCTACCACCACGGACTCCTGATCTTGAGGTGCAGGCTGCACCACCGGCTCATTCCAATTGCCCCAGTTCTCATCATCCACCTCATTGATAGAAGGTTCCGGAGGAGGAGCGGGTACAACATTCCACGGCAGAGCTGGAAACGGGGGCAATAGAAATGGTGGCATCTCTGGAAAAGGAACCCCAGGAACTGGGTGCGGATTGCCATTCAGAGGCATCCAGTCTTCGTCCTGCGGCATCTGTTTCGCAAAATTTGCACCCAAAATATACAAAGGCGCAGTCCAAGACACCCGAGCACCACCCCAATAAGCATAATCCATAAAAACCATATCACGGGGCACAAGAACATCTTCAGGGAATGAAGCAAAAACCAATGATCGAACCAAATATGAAACTTGCCAAATGTGTTTACTGCTGCTCTGAGACCATCGGTATTACGAAGATCTAATGGGACGCCCAGGACCATAAGCAAACCCTGACGAAAACCTTCCGCACCGCGGAAGGGCTCACCCTCATCATGTTTCATAAAGCGAACGAAGAGAACATTTCCCAAAGATTAGGGTGGAAGTTGAAGAAGCCTAAACCTAACCGCAGCATATCTGAGTTCAAAAATCCCCATAGAGCGTATCCAAGGCTGCGCAGACCTGACTAGCACCCCATGCGCTTGCAGCCAGTGAACCACGTCCTCTCTAGCAGCCCCAATCTGATCTGGCAGAGGGATAGGCATTACCTCATCAAGCATGAACTCCTCATGATGGCGCACAATTGGGGTATGTGCCGTCACAAAAGTTCTCGGCAGCCGATTGTCCCCACCGTCGATGATGTGGTGACCAGCCGGATCGTACAGCAGAGGATCCAGATGGAAGTTGGCCATCGAAATAGAGCACTCCCGCTCTATCGATGGTGAATGTAGCGGCGGCGGGGGCGTTGCAGGCGGAGGAGTTGAAGGTGTCTTGGGGCCGAGGCTGATGGAACTGGACGAGGGAGTAAAAGCGGAAGTGCAAAGGAGGTCCAAGTTTGTTAAATGTGATGTCAGAGAGATATTCTCGCAATGCACCTCGGAAGTTGCAACGTTACCGAGTTTTGGTTGCCAAACCAAACCCAAGATATGAGCAAATCAGTTATAATATTTTTAACGTGCCCGGCCCAAAGGCAAGAAATACACCATAGTTTGGACATGCAAGAAGTAGCAAAGTGACCCTTTTCCAAGCATTTCCGACACGTATGTATTTCCTCAACCATTCTAGAAATCAAATTGTCAAAATCTTCTATGGCTTGTTGCGAGGAAGGGTTATTAGATAGCCTAGGAGAAGTGTCCTGCTGAGCCACATCCGGTGGCCCAGAAGGCGCCCGCTCCTCCCGGCCCGTGGCACATACCAAAGATGGCCCAACATGGCCATGGGCTTCCATGTTCAAAGAACCATGATTCCCGCCCAAGAAGGGCGGCGCCCGATTAGCCGGAGACAACAAATCTTGCACCGTGCCAAAAGATATTGAAGGCCTCATTGACGTCCACCGGAGATTCGCCGGCAATGTTGGATGAATGACTACCCTCTCATATGATGGAATCGGATAACCCGCATCTTCAGTAGTTTGAATTCAATTTTCAGAGGCTGGATAATGATAACCATGACAAGCTGGGTAGTTTTGAAAGACTCCAAATGATAATTTCCTGCCAACTGGACAAGCAGATTTGAACAAGGACTTTGGAGGTTTATTATACATGGCCAACAAACCAAGAGTAGCACGCCTTTTTGAGGGACTAACAAGGATCCATTCATCATCACATTCTAATTTCCAAATCTTAAACTCACGACCCCAATTTGGGCCACCGTTACTCCAAAGATGAAAGTAACATTTGAAATGATCACAAGCAAAATATCTAAGACTTAGAATAATCATGGTTACTGCCTTACAAGATACTTGAAATCCAAATACCGTATCCTTGATCAAGAAAACCATGAACTCAATAGCCGAACCACTAATCGCCGCCTCCAGAGCCGCCACCACTGAATCTTCATTCAAACAAAAATCATGATGCCCAAAAGAGACCACCATGGTGAAGATCTCCGAATCATCCACAGGGTGCACCGTAAAACCAGTAGATTGGAAAACCTTATCTACAAAAACCAAACCCTTGGAGAAGTCCAAGCCAAAGGTGGATCCATCATTGGAACCCATGAAAGATGGGTATGAGCATGTAGATCCCAAAACGCCTGAGAGATCTATTATGTGGTTCGTTTTAAGATACTAATTATGGGTTTTTGTGCAAATTGGTAGAGAAGTGGGATGTTTGTGAGAAAAGGCAACAACTTACCTCACAGTCGTTAGATGTAGATCTAATATTCAGAAATGACGGAGGGCAGACACAGCATCATCACCATCTAAGTCTTTTGTAGGAGTACTAGCAAGATGTATGTGCATTGCACGGAATATCAAGATGCATTTTATTATAAAACACCTGTTGTGATTGACCCATGCAGGAGTAATCCCATTTGTAAATAATAATGATATCTCAAGAAAGAGGAGAGATAAGGTGAGGAGGAGTGGGGCGTGGTGGTGATTGGTGATCGGACCGAGCGAAGGCATGGGGATGGACGACGCCGGCAGCGACTACCATGCCAGTTTGTTCTAGAGGCTTCCTTTTTAATTGCTCAACAATGAGGTTGTTGGAGATAAGGATAAACAAGGGAAGGTCTATAGATCGGATGGTCTATATTGCAAGATAGCAGGCGTATACCATCATCACCAACTCGGTTCTTTATATGAGAAGTAATATAAGTATGGAGATACAAAGGTATTATCGTTACTTGTTTCCGTAAACTTGGATCTACATTCTATTCAATGGCTCGACATGTGGGGCCTTAGCACAATGACTTCTCGATTGTGTAAAACAAAGGTGTTCCCATCGCTGATAAGGAGGGGGTGACGGCAGCGCGCTTTCGGCTTGCTCTAGTCCTAGTAGTCATACTAGGTGGTCTACGCATGTGTAGATTTATTCTGTTTCACGTCTCGTGTTTGCCATACTACCATAACTGTTGATGAATAGACAATAAGTTATTCACGGGAAAACATTTGTTGAGCATGTGTGCGAGAGAGAGAGACAGCCACTACAAAAAAATACACTTCCGTGATGATACGTGTTTGTCATAGTAGGTCCCGTTTTCTGTCATGCATGTATATCCATGACAAATTTATGACAGAATCAAGATAGTCATACCTGTGCTATCGTAGAAGTGTTCCATGACATTACCAAAATTATCATCACGGAAATGTCCACTTCCATGACGATAAATCGCGCATGACAGAAGTGCTTTCATCAAGGGTGACCGACACGTGGCATCCAACGTTATGGAACGTCATTAAGCTATCGGGTCGGGTTTTGGATCCGATAACCCATTAACAGCCCCGACCAATGGGGATTTTCCACGTGTAAAATCATCATTGGCTGGAGGAAACATGTGTCGGCTTATCTCTGGGACAGATGTCATCCACTCATTGGACAGAAGGCGCCTATGATACGTCAACACGTGGCACGGCCCAACAGAGGCCCATTCCTGTGAAAAGGCAGGCCCGTTTGACTTGGTCAAAAGGTGGCGGGCCGGCCCATGGAAAGCCTGTTAACGGCCTGTTCGCATATAGCCCATTTACAGCGTGCTAACCCAAGGCCCGTTACGCCCTATTCGAATTAGGCCCAGTAGCGTCATTTGGGCCATCCAATATGATTCCAGCCCGTTTTCACTTCTGGCCCATGTATGGCCGATGACGTCCTTCGGCCCATATGAGGCCCTATGTAACTCTTGTCCTATAAACGGCCCGTGGTGAAACTGGCCCGTAAAGAATAGTGTATCACTTTATACCCATTAACGGCCCGTTATTCTGTTGGGCCGTTTCCAGCCCATGTTATCTTTCGGCCTTCTCAGAGCCCATTTATTCTTGGTCTATTTTCCAGCATTCTTTTACTTATGGCCCGTTACTGTCATTTTCTACTTGTGGGCCAAATTCAGCCCGTGGTTACAGTCGGCCCATTTGTGGTCCGTTAATACGTTGGGCCATTTACATAGCGTCATCAAATACGGCCTATTAACGATGGCCCATTATGGTCGGCCCATGAACGGACGATTCCAACTCTAGCCCATTTATGGCCAGAATGCGGTCTCTTTGGCCCATGTTTGGCCAATCGATCATACGGCCCGTATAAGGCCCATTGATGATACGGCCCATAGAAGGCCCATTGTTTCTACGGCCCGTAGAAGGACCATTGTTTCTACGGCCCGTAGAAGGCCCACTATTTCTACGGCCCATAGAAGGCCCACTGTTTAAACGGCCCATAGAAGGCCCATTGTTTCTACGGCCCGTAGGAGGCCCAGTGTCATTACAGTAAATATTAGCCCATGGTTATTGTGGCCTAGTTTTAAAAAATAGGTTATTGCAGCCACTAGCTAACCACAGAAAAAGAACTGCACTAACTACAAGCAAACAAATAAACAAGACAACAAGGAAATAAATAAGCAAGCAACTTACACTAGGCTATCACGGCTATTACACATATTACATCCACTGGGCATCAAAGTTCGCCACCAGTGCAAATATAGGGAACATAGCAGCATATAAACGCCGCAGCAAAACAATTCCAGAAATGAAACCACTTCAGAAGAGCTCAAGAAAAAATATCCTGGGCACCCATAATGCTAGCAAGATGCTTAGCAAGCTTATTAACTTTCTCTTGTTTGGCGCTTAAGTCCTCCAGCGCTTGTTGTTGCACCAGAAAGTATGCATCTGAATTCTGCAGGGACTTCCTCAGTCCTTCGGCTTCCTGTCGCATAACATCTGATCGATGTCTTTCAACTTGAAGTTGAGACTCAAGAAGCCGAACTGATTCAGGTAACGAGTTCGAAGAGCTAGTGCCAGCAGTGGTAGCCAGTAACTCGAACACTACATCAAGACAGGACATTGGGTTGTCTCAGTCTCTTCAATATAGTTTTTATCGGCTTTCTTGGAGACCAATAGGGATGTCTCACTATCTTGAACCTTATCTGCATTACTTCCTTTACCATTGCATAACAGGGTACTCTTCTCCAATATTTTATCCGCGTTCTAAAAGAGAAACAAACAAACACATCTCAGGTTTACAATGTAGTATATGAAACTCATTTTGGTAAACCAGTTTAGTAGTAAGGTGGACAGGATAACAACATGAAACAAACATATATCTATGTAGTATGGTCACTGTATGGTCTATATCATTCTAGTTTATGTTGCCAAATCAAGATAGATACAGTTCGAATCATATCTATTTGAGGCAAAGCAGCATAGACAGAATATAAGTGTGGAAAAGTACACAGCAATAACAACACTTGTAATGTGCATGGCATGAGAACATAACTGTTTATTGAATTGAAACTGAAATCAACATAGAGCAAGTTACAACAGCAAACGACCAAACACATTGAAGAAATAGGTTTAAAACATACCTGTTGCGCCATTGGAGTTTCAATTGCATCCTTCAAATTTGAAATTAGTTGGTATCAGTAAATACAGTGATGTAAGAGCAAAGTAGTACGAACCATAGCTACGGAACCTGACCTGAGAACAATTCTTCTTCTGCTTTAAGCGTTGACTTCGGGTTCGGAGTGGTGGTCCTCGTGATTTGGGCACTGCAGTTGCCTTACTAACTGCTCGTGTTTGGGTGCTTTGTGGTGGAGACGGTGCTGTCTCAACGGGAACTGGGTGTCTATCTGCTGGGGTTGGGGTTAGAAGGGGTGTAGCTGGTTCTCTGTCCAACTGGGTAGGGGTACAATCTACATGAGTGTGGGTTATGTGTGGTGGGGCTGGTTCTTGGGCAAGTACAGCTGTGGTTCTATCTGCATTGACAGGTAGCACGATCTTTTCTAAAGACCGTGTTTTTACTCCCACAGATACTGCCATCACTCCCTCCAATTGAAATGGCTGATAAACAAGAAAAGTAATTGAATGTACAGACATTGTAAGATAGACAGGTGCAATAGATAGTAGGGAAGAAAATAGGGCATGAAATAATTCACATTTATGTTGTCTAAGCAAACAGAATAGCAGGACATAATTTCACATATATGATGGCTAATTAAACAGGATAGCATGACACAATTTCACATGTATGATGGCTAACTAAACAGCATAGAATGACATACTTCAAAATATGATGACTATGTAAACAGGATGACATGATATAACTATACGATGTGTCTATTAAAGTGGTTGGCATGCCATAAATCACAAACATGCCATCGATGGAAACATGATGGCATGATATAATTCACGGATAGAATGACATAATTTAAAATATGTTGAATATGTAAACAGGATGAGATGATATAACTATATTATGTCTTTAGAAAATGGGTTGGCATGCCATAATTCAGATACATGATGTCTATGTAAACATCATGGCATGACATAATTCAAATATATGATTTATATACTAAGGAAGTGAGCAGAGGGCAATCGCATATATGATGTGTCAACTAAGGAGATGGCATTCAATATTATGTATATGATGTAAAAACTAAGCATTGCAATACAACATATGCATTATATGAGTAATATAACCCTGCCAAGTTTGAGCATACACCTCAGGGGGATAATAGGACTGGTCATCTGCCTCTGAATCCTCCTCTGAAGATCTATCTGTAACCAGCAAGATATCTGCTTTAGCAGGTAGCATTGTCTGCTCTGAAGACCTTGTTTTCAATCCAGATTTCTCCATCACCAATTCAAATGGCTGATGCACAGGAAGAGCAGTTGAATATACAAACATTGTCGACAAAAGCAATGAGAAATACAAAAAAAGGATGGCATGATATAATTCACATATATGACGCTTGCCTAAACAGCATGGCATTGCATAATTCACATACATAGTGCCTTGCAACAATATAACATTGCATAATTCACATATATAATGTCTTGCAACAAGATGGCATTGCATAATTCACATATATGGTAATTAGACACTAAACAGGTGGCATTCACACAAAGCATGTCTAAACTAAGCAAATGACATAGCAATGCAAGATACCATAAGCACGATATGAGCAACATAACCCTGCCATGTTAGGGCATGCACCTCGGGGGGGGGGGGAATATGACTGGTCATCTGTCTCTGAATTGTCCTCTGATGAGCTATCGGTAACCAGCAAGACATGCGCTTCGTCAGATAGCATTGTCTGCTCTGAAGACCTTGTTTCCACTCCAGATTTTTCCATGACCATGCCGAATGGCTGATGCACAGGAAGAGTAATTGAATGTACTAATCTTGTTGACAAATTTAATACATAATAAAAAAATGATGGCGTGATATAATTCACATATAAGATGACTGGCTAACCAGGGTGGCATTGCAAAATTCACATATATGATGCCTAGCTAGACAAGATGGCATTGCATGATTCACATATAAGAAACTAAACACATGGAATTGACACAAAGCATGTCTAAACTAAGCAGATGACATCTTTAATGTATACAGTAAGCAATGCAAGGCACCATATGCATGATATTACCAAGTTAGAGCGAAGACCTCATGCGGTAAATAGGAGTGGTCTTCTCCTTCTGAATCCCCCTCAGAACAGTTATCTTCCTCTTGATTACAATCCGAAATGGGTGGAGGGGGGCTGCCTTTGCACCCACCATGGAATGACGTCTGCATGAAATTTTGTTGCCATGCAAGACTCGTCTCTTTTCCTCTACATGATCAGTTCCATTGTGTACAATAACTGGCATGCATAGGAATAAAACATAGTGAGATTATGTAAGGAGTGCATGCACAAATCCAGAGTGATGGTAGCAAATTGTGGATAGACCCAAAACCAATGATAGCAGGAAGATAATAGCTTTAGTTAACAAATACAGATAATGTCTCCTTTAATGTTTGTTTGCACCCAACATGAAACTCATAGTAGACACTGGAGATTAAACAGATAGTAGACAGATAGTACTGATTGCTGCCCCAATATGTACCCCACAACCATTTAAAAACTCAAGTTTCAGCATTAGTTTGGACCTGACTCGGGGTCTAATAGGTGAACACGATGATAATGTAGCATGTCATCATATTAACCGACGCATAACGTAAGCAAACACGGAAGAGTGTGACCTCTCTTGCGGACCCGTGTAGTCCTCAAGGTCATCTGCTCAGTTGATGATGGTAATGCAGTTGCTGTGGCTACCGGCGGCAGGGAAGAAGATCTGAGGCGGCTAAAGACAGTCTGGAGAGCGGATCCCTGCTGTGGGGAACCCTTCCGTCGTTGGAGCAGGTGAGCTGGGGTGGAACACAGCGCCGCAGGAGCAAGACAAACCACACAAGGTTTTCTTTGACACATATCTACAAAAGAAGTAATTGAGTAAGGGCTTGTTTGAATTTGAGGATTCTAACAATGCAGGGATAGGAAATATACAGGAATAGGATAGGAATGCACGTGCAAAATAGAGAATTTTAAAACACAGGATTTCTGCCAATCTGGGCATTTGATTCACAACAATTGGAAGATCACAGGATGCAAAAAGCATGGTGAGATTAAGTCAAACCACAAGAAAATGTACGGTTATAATGCTATTATGCTACTATCGCTTAGTCTTGTGCTTGATGAATAGGAATATGGAAAGGAGGAGAAGTGGAAATTAGAATTCCTACAGTTTTTCTTTCAAGGAGACACTAAAGGAACAAATCCTACAGTTTTCCTTTGCTCCATTCCTTTGCACCAAATTCATGAAAAGTAGTACCATAGGAAACTTTCCAATTCCGATGTTTTTCATTCACTTTTCCTTTCAAGCACTGGCGATTCTAGTAGGCAGGCTTGAGCAAGGAAAATCCTACACTAAAAAAATGTTTGCGTGCTACTTCTATTACTTTGGACCCAGGCCACTGCCATACTAGCTCAACTCCCAGGCCCATCGACAAATGCACAGCTCAAACACGCAGAGATAAATAATGATGGCGTTCAAGAGAGTCCATTACGGATAGCTAAGTTGCCTGGTACCTCACTGCTTGTCATATAGTAGGATAAATAATCGTATTTCCCGTTACTACGAGTGCTCAGTGGATAATATATATAACATGTAGAGTAAAAAAGAGATGCAACAAGTGTACAACCTCTTTGGCAAAGCCTTGTCGATCTCAGCGTGATTGGGTTAGCCGGTGAGGATGCTCCGGTTGACTTGGCTGTCGGAGGAGGGGAAGAACATGTTAGGAATCTGGAGATGGAGCCCGAGGTACTGCTCCACTGTGATGGAGGGTTTCGTCATTGGAGCAGCTCCGGTGAGTTGTACGACGCCGAGGCTGAAGCCGGATAAGAGAGACAACGAACAACGTTAACCTGAGTGGAATTCTAATAGCATCTCCAATACATGATGTAAAATACATAACCACAAAGTGCTAGATGTAAAATACATCATGCCCTCATCTCTGAACTTAACTGTCGAAACTGAACTTAACTGTCGAAACTGAACTTAACTGTCGAAACTGAATTTTGCTGTCGAAATTGAATTTTGCTGTCGAAACTGAATTTTGTTGTCGAAACTGAACGCATTAGCAAGGTGAGGCTACACGTCGGTCGACTCACTTTTTCATCTCTGGTCAGTCGATTTTGCAGCCGTTGGATATGAAATCAAGGTCCTGCGGTTCATCTGCAACCTCCACCCCCTGACCCGCCAGCCACCACCGGCCAAACAGCAGCCCCCCGGCCGCCCGCGGCCGGCGGTGCGCCGCCCCGCCCGCCCCGAAAACACTCCCCACCGCCGGTCCGCCGCGCCCCGGCCATCCCTCTAGGCCCCCCCCCGTGCCGAGCTTTTTCTCCGGCGATCCCCACGCCACCGCCCAACGCCCCGCCACCGCCGGCGACCACCGCCCCCATCCTGAACCCTAAGATAGATAGTGGGGTACCTCTCCGGCGAGCCCCCCTCCCCGCTGCGGCTGGTTCTTCCTTCACCCCGGCGAGCCCCCCCACCCCCTGAAAATCGACTGACCCAAAAGTCGATTCAGTCGACTGAAGTGTAGCTAAATCGGAGCAGCATCGCAAGCAAGAGCAAGAGCGAGAGCAGCAGCGCGAGCAAGAGCAATAGCAAGAAGCAGACCAGGCAGGGGACCGAGAGCAAGAGCAGAGCAGCAGCGCGAGCGAGAGCTAAAGCAGCAGCAGCTCCTACTGATGTGGACGTCGCCGCCGAGGGAGCGACGCCGTGGAGGAACTGGCCGGCGACGCCGCCGTGGATGGAGCCGCGCTGTGTCGGCTTAGGACCGAGTGCCGGCAGCACTGTGAGATTGAATCAAGAAGAAAATGCGGTGATTAGTGGACAACCTCTTTGGTGGCGCTGATTAGGACGTATCTTCATCTGAGGAAATGGTGATGATGATGCTCTTCCGGTGGTGCAGGTGAAGACGGCGGTGTGGGAATGGAGGTGGCGCAAAAGACGAGGGGAACATCGGGGCAGCTCCTTGGAGGTGGAGGATGGGGTGGCTGAACCGGCGGGACGATGAGATCGACGACGGATCCTCATCCACTATGGTGGATGAGGGACGTCGAGGTGTTCCTGTGGACGACGTCGTCGTGGAAGAGGCTCCGGCTGGGTGGCGGACGGAGCAGGGTGTGGGGTTTCGTCGCGGGTTTTCACGGCCTCGGTGTACGAATGGGTCGGTGGATGGGAAGGCAGTGGGGAACCATGGCTTAGAGACGCGCTTGTCCAAAAATGGGGTAAGTTACGCAAGTACCCCCACCGATTTGAGGCAGTTCTTTCGGTTCAGGGGTACCACAGGCATTTCGTGTGTCAGGATTTCACAGGAGGTGGGAGTTTTCGCGCGCGTTGTAATTTCGGAATAGCAAGGTGCGGGTTGAGATGGAGGGAGTTGTCGGAGCACAACGAGACAAAGATATATCTTAAATATTTCGGGCTAACAAGGCGCAGGTTGAAGAGGCGGGAGTTTCGCAACACGATAGACAGAGACGCTAGCTTGAATTTTTGGCATAACAAAACGCGGCTTGAAATTTCAGAAGAACAAGATTAACGTGTACCCAGAAAAAGAAAATTTGCACCTCAACACGCACAACAGACACACAAACACCATTTAGACTAGAGTAAGGTACGCGTGCATTGCACGCATGAGATTTGGCAACCAAATCATGAATAAATACCACATTATAGCATGCAAGCTTTGAGTCATATATGCAGGATGTAGATGTTCATTTAATTCTTATAGTTCATTTCATTCAAAATCATCTAGTTTTTATAAGAAAGCTAATCTATTTTAAGATTCATGGAATTGTGCGTCGTAAGACATAAAGTAAAAACAAATAATGGCAAATCATGTAGAAAAACATTTGGGCAATTCTGATACGGAAGATTCTAGAACAAATAAGAAGTGCTTGTGTTTTGATGTTTGTGCATTATGCTTAAGTTCAACCATGGAGTCTTCTAGATTATACATGAGGCAAAATCTCATGGAATCTAGATGATATCCAACGGCCAGTGGTGCTCTAATTTTCCATCTTTGGACCATCGGATTCGCCTCATCCAACGAACATCTTTCAAAGTTAAAGTTACCCGCACACAATATAAAAAAATATAAAAAATTATATATATAGGGGTATAGATATAGATATGTGATGCAAAAGCCGCCCATCATCTCCACTTAGAATAGTGTGTCCATGCATGGATGTGATGTGGCCAAATGATGTCTGCCATCGGTATCTCAAATTCAAATCAGACTGACCTTGTTCAATGTGTATACATTACAACATGCTCATTTCCAAACCACACCGCGCAGATCTCCCTTATATTCATGCATGCATGGGTTTCAAATATTTGAATTCAACTTTACATTGATTATGACCTCACCTATTCTTTTACACCCACACATAGTCTTCTCTTTATAATTGTACCACTAACTTTCTCTCATGCATGCATGCACACACACTACCAGTCGGCATTATCCATCGCACACATGCAATCTTTTTCTTCAGGTCGGTCTCCCATGAAGGCACACACCCACACACATCCCCCTCTCCATCATATCAGGCATTCTTTATCTCTCACGCGTGCATGCGCAACGATCGGTGTTCCTCTATGTATGTGTGTATATAGCTCGGTCTTTCATAGTTTTCCACACAAACCGATCAATCGATATATCCAGTGAGGTCTCACCCTCTTTCCCACGTCCACATCGATCAATCTATACCTCTCTATATAGGATTAACATATATAGCTAATACACCAATATTAATTATATATCCAACGTCCCCCTCTCATCATCCATGCCTTCCGCTTCATCTCTCAGACGCATGCACAATGGCGAAGACAGGGGCAGTAAGGGCCCTGCCCCCTCCCCCCTAACATCACTATATATTGAGGCTAATAAGAATATGATCATTAGACAATTTCTGCTAAAAATGGTTTAAGTTCATGAATTGACCCTCCTCGTAAAGGATTAGCAATGCTTGGCCCCCTAGCTCATTTATTTTTCATGGCTCCGCCACTGCCCGCAACAGCGCACGTGTTCGCCCCCTCTCTCTAAATATCAATCTCGCACTTGTGCATTCATTCATTGTCTCCCTCCACTCGGCCCCTCACACCATCTTCTAGCCCCCCACCGGATTTTGCCACATGTACAATCTAGCAGACTCCATGGTTGAACTTAAGCATAATGCACAAACCTCAAAACAACAGTGGTTCTCTTTTGTTCTAGAATCTTCCGTATCATAACTGCCCAAACTTTTTTTCTAGTTGAATTGCCATTATTTGTTTTTACTTTATGCTTTACAACACACAATTCCATGAATCATAAAATAGATTAAGGGCTTCTTTGATTCAAAGGATTCTCAAAGGAATTTTGGAGGATTCTAATCATTAGGAATTTTTCCTATCTTGGTTGTTTGATTCGTAGGATTGTAAACCATAGGAATTTTTCCATATGATTCATTTGCACTAGATTTCATAGGAAACATCCCATCCACTCAAAAAGAATTCTGCGTTTTTTCTATGCACAATCAAACACTACAATCCTGTAGGATTCAAGACGACATTCCACTATAATCCCATGTTTTTCCTATTCCCGCATTCTTAGCTTTTTTATAAAAACTAATTGATTTTGAATGAGATGAACTATAAGAATTAAACGAAGGGCTACATCAGGCATATATGACTCAGAGCTTAAATGCTATAGTGTGGTATTTATTCATAATTTGATTGCAAAATCTGATGCGTGCAATGCATGTGTACCTTACTAGTACTTCGAGTATGTGCAAAACATGTAAATTAGAATACCAATGCCACGCTACACATTGTCTCTCTTACAGTTCATGAAGCCACGTGGCACATGTGGAGGCGTTGTTGCGACCTCCTTGCGTGGATTGATCACAGTGACGTGCTGCTGGTTCCAGAAGAATGTACTCGTCCTCCCTGAGCCATACTGGCGGTACATGCACGAAGAGAAGATGTGCACGCACGCCACGCAAGCAGTTATTCCCTCGCACACACATGCGGGTACACGGGAGGACGCTATTTTGTACCAAGATCCACCCCATGTGATAATTTGACGCGTGTAAAGTCATTCACTTCATTGATGGTCAATTAATACAGCGCATGCAAATTGAGTGGACGTGAGGGCGGAAGAAAGACATTATTACTCCACTGCGTGCATGCGAGTAGTTAAATCGTGGGTTGCTAGTAGTACTTCCATTGGTCTCCTACGTATTTTGTGCCAATTTTTTACAGTAACATAATATTTACGCATTTGAGCAGTGTAGTACTTGAAATTTATGTTCCACTGAACTCATCGGGAGCCGTTTCGGGCCTCAAAACCAAAACCATCAATTAATCTTTACCTTGTTCCCATCACATTCGAAAGCCTGCTCACACCTACTAGTACGTACCAAACCTGAACATGTTCCCACTATGCAGGTATTAGTAATAGTGCTAGTACTTAGGTTATAAAAAGGGAAACTACCTAACCGAAAATTACTCTACCTTTCCTCCTCATAAGTGCTTCTTCTTCGTCCGTCGTTGCCAAGGCCGGTGAGCAGAGCTCTAGGTCGAGAACTACTCGTAACAAGGGAGCGGCAACCAAGGCTGTGGAAAAAAAAGAGAGGGCTCGCTGCCACGCAGAGACCTTGAAAGATCTCTCACGGGAAGGCGATGGCTCCCATGAGCGCCCTAGCTGCGGAGGCGAACATGCCGAGCCGGCGGAGCTGGAGTCATTCTCCCTCGACGGCATGCCCAATCAGCTCAATAAGCACCTCAATAAGCAGAAGGAGTTCATCCAAGGCTTGATGGAGTTGCTGAAGGAGAGCCTCGACGACATGCCCGCTGAGCTCAATCAGCAGGGGGAGTTGACTGCCAGCTTGGTGGTGCTACTGAAGAAGAGCATTGCCTCGGAGAAGAAGGCGACCGGCGAAATCCTGTGACTTCAGGAGGACAAGGCGAAGCTCTGCCACGAGATCGACCTGTTGAAGGAGAAGAACGTCGGCTGGAAGAAGATGCATGAGAATAGTAGTTCCTCGATGAATATGTTGCAGGCGCTCGTCATGGAACAGAAGGAGGAGTTGGCGAAGCTCCGCATCGAGCACCCGGCTGCTGTCATGGTACGTAATGCGACCGTGGAATAGATGATGAAGGCTCGCATTGAGAAATCCCGCGTCATGGACATAATGAAGAAGATGGCGGAGGAGACGCGCAAGGAGATGGAGGTCGTGGAGGAGATGAAGAAGTAGTTACAACTCCGCGGCGAATTAGATCATTTGGGGTGATAATCTTCCTTCTTCTTTTGCTCCTGTGTTTCATCTTTTGCTTCGGGTGTTTCGCCGCATGTGTCACGTTCTCTGCGAGGCATGAATAGAACAATGTTTTTTTGAGGGAATGAATAGAACAATGGTAACTATGAGATGATAGCAAATTAGATCATTTTTATCGCCATATGGCACTGGGCTGCCGTGTTTCGTGCTCCTCCCTTGCAGTACTACTCTAGTGGAAAACTTGAGTATACCGCACGGTTCTTTGCTCCTCCTCAATCAGGTCGTCGGCGCATTTATACGAGCAGTCAAATCACAAGGCCCCACCTTCCAGCAGTAAGGAGCCGTAAAATCACAAAGGCCCTCGCCTCTCGTGAAACCGACCAAGCTAGATTGCCCCGCCCTCTAGCCTTTTAAAAAATGTATACTTTTGTACAGCAGTAGTATCAATGGATTGCGCCATGGAGCAAAACTTGAAATTAAAAAAAGGTGGTACATATAGAGAGCGCTCGTCGCCAAATTATGCATATAGTACTATTAAAAAGGCTAGTCACAATAATGGTGTCCAGCACAACCCACCCCTCAAATAAAACTAAGAGGGTGCTTGGATACATTTTATTCCCAAGACTAAAAGTAGTGGGACTAAAACATGCTAGCCTCACCCATGCTTGGATCGAAATACTAAAAAGGCTAAAATCAAGTTAATGAGCATTTATTATCCTCCAAACCCTCCAATCCAGAACTTGCCCGTGTTAAAGGAGAGGAGTTAAATGAGTAGAGACAGGACTAATCCCATTTTAGTAGGGGTACCCCTGACTAAAAAAAATTAGTCTTAAGACTAGTTTTAGCCGCTCTTTAGTCAGGGGTGCTTGGAACTTTAGCCTCTTAAAGAGACTATTTTTAGTCAGACTAAAATAAGTCCCTTGGATCCAAGCACCCTCTAAGCATCCTAGAATTCTTTGACAAAACTAAGCACCCTGAAATTCTTTGACAACTAAACTGCTGGCTATATGATGTTGGCCATATATATTGTACGTATATAATGTGAAGAAACGAGTGGTAGTACTATGCCAACTAAAAGATGAAATGTAAGAAATACTAGTATGTACGTACTGAAGAGTTAAAGTAACAAGAAGAAACATAACATAGTTCTACTGGTGGCTAAGCACAACACACCCCTCAAATTAAATTAAGCACACCTAAAATTAAACGTTGCAACTATTCCGGTAGACACTGCATTAGAACCACCATGAGCAACGACACTACCACCTTACTCAGAGTCCTCGTCCACGTCCTTGACTTCTTCCTTGTCCCTCTTCCTCTTGGCCGATACTTCTTTGCTTGAACCGCACACTTGGCTGTTGCTCTTCATCCAACCATTGTAGATATTGAAGCAAAGGTAGCCATCCATTGCAGCACAGTGGATGTGGTCTCTATCTAGTACATTCCGCTGCCATGCTTGACGATGAAACGTGTATGGAGGTTTCTCCAGTTTACCGCACGAAGGATGAACCATGGCTCCTGCCAGGGTCAGCATTGAAGGCTGACGAGAGGGCACCAGCCGATTCTTGTGGAGGTCGAAGGGGTTTTCTACAACGAGACCTATCCGACGCAGTACATCCCTGTCGTTCTTAAAGTCTACAGTAACGAGTTTCACTGTTTTGTCCTTGAGGAAGTTCATAAAATCCTGGCACTCAACGTCGGCATGGCATATGTGGTAGACCAAGAAAATGTTATAGACGCAAACCTGTATCACGGTGGGCTTCTTCCTCTCTTCGTCCTTTAGATCCTTCTCTGGTCCCAGGACTATGGTGTACTCAACACCTAGCCCAGCGACCCACTCATCATCTAAGTTTTTGAACATGTGTCTGAAGCGAGAAAGGCATCCTTTGACCGTCGTGGAAGAATGGGTGTAGATGACGTCGAACTCATCGCCGGTGATGGTTCTAACCATGTACTCACAGCCGATCGTGGAGATTTGGGACGCCATGGATTTGGGAGGAGGGTTAGGATTAGTGGAACTGCCGTAATGTGAATGGAGGGTTAGGATTTGGGAGGAGGGTTAGGATTTGGCAGGAGGACGAAACTACTAGGAGCAAACCGCCGTAGTATTGTAGGACGTGCGGGGACGAGTAGGAGCAAACTGCCAGCGTGCGAACGGCAGGGTACTGGCTTTCCATTCTCCCATGATACGGGCCTCCGAGAGCAATTGGATCTGAGATCGAACGGTTGCATGGTGTGATTCTAGACCTATGGGTGAATATCCTATCCTGGAGGGTTATTATGCAAATTTTCAGCAACTTAGCATGCGACCGTTTTATCTCAGATCCAAGGGCTGCCAGCAGCCCGTATCTTGGTCGCGCCTACCACGACCGTCGCGTCGCTCGCGCGGTCGCACCCTTGGAGATTTAACACGGTGCGTTAGGCTATCTGATGTTGGCATGTCATACATAGTCATCACTTAGTCACTCATACTATAATAAGGTTGGCTATAAGGTTGGCTATAAGGTTGGCTATAAGTGTATTTTTTTACTCCTCTCTATCTCTTTCTTCGTACTCCCTCTGTCCCATAATATAAGAATGTTTTTGACACTAGTGTAGTGCAGAAAATGTTCTTATATTATGGGACACAGGGAGTACTAGTATTTATTGCATTTTCCAAGGAGTAACCTCTTCCAATGAAATGGTGTTACTAAGTTTGCTTCATTTAATTAGCTATAGACTCAAAATTGTCTTTTCACATAGGTACACGCGCTTAGCACCGTTTCTTCCTTGGGTCACCAAACTAGTCTCTCTCTTCTTGATTAACTTGCCATATCAGACTTTATGCCTATGTGGCAAGCTTAAGCACCTGTAGGAGAAAGTAAAAGTAAGTACAATAGTGCGCTTTCCATGGCATTTTTGCATATGTGGAGGAAAGAGAGGCAAGGAAAAAGTGGAGAAGTGGGATCTCATGCAAGAGCCAGCCTCTACTACATGGTGGAGCATTGAAAGAGGCACCTGTATGGAGGTGGTCAGGAATCGGGAGACTCACGCCGGTCGTAGCGCCGCAGTAAAAATGATAATGGCAAGTCAAATCACGGGGCCCCACCAGTCCAGCAGTAACTCGCTATCAAATCACACAGCCCTATGTTTGCAGCAGCCTACTCACTCGTCTTCTCGCGTCTCTGTCGAACCGACTAGGCAAAACTGCCCTACCGCCTACCGCGCAGGAAAAGCCCCGCCCTCGACTTTTAAATAGTATACAGTATACTAATTTTGTATCCATGGATTGCGCCCGCGCCATGGAGCAAAGCGTCTAGAAAATGGAGGATAGACGGTGGTCTTGCAATAGAGAAGAGGGAGAGGCGAGACGGTGGTTTTGGAACGGAGATGATGGAGAGGAGAGGAGGTGGTTTTGCAATAGAGAAGATCAGAAGAGGGAGAGGCGAGACGGTGGTTTTGGAATGGAGATGATGGAGAGGAGCGGAGGTTGTTTTGCAATGGAGAAGAGGGAGAGGAGCGTGCGGCAGCGATTTAGGATTGGACAAGAGGGCCGGCGCGCTGTGAATGGATCAAAATCAAAATCAATTTACCCTTCAATTAAGAAAGCGATCCCACATTAACTAGTCTCCCTTTTATTCTGGGTCATAATTGACCATGATTTTCGCACATAAAATATATGTTATACGTTGCAAAAATAATATAATTTGAAAGTACATTCAGATACGAACCAAATGATACAATTTTTGGTGACATGAATTCACATTTTGCTTGTCAAATACAGTACGTGGTCATACTTTGACCCAAAATACGCAAAACAACAACAAAATACTTCCAAGACCAGCGCTGCTCTTCCGCTCTTCTCCTCTTAAACCACCGCCACTCCTCTCCTGTTCCAATCTAAATGTAGCGCCGCTCCTCTCCTCTTCCATTTCAAAACCACTACCCCTCCTCTCCTGTTCCAGTCCAAAACCAGCGTCGCTCCTCTCTCGTTCTAATCCAAAACCAGCGGTGGTCCTCTCCTCTTCCATTCAAAAACCACCGCCGGCGAGTGAAGGTGCTGTGGAGAAGTATGTCGATGGAGGAGTACAACCGATACGTGAGGATCCCAGACGGCGACCCTGTGAAGCTAGCTAGGATGTTGGAGATACAATCTTGGTTTGATAACAAGGACCAACTAGCGGCGACGGCGACATCCATGGCCAAATATCTACAACAGAGCGAAAAGGCGGCGATACTCCCGAAGGGAGTCGCGCCGGAGTACATAGAGCTGCTCCTCTGGGCCATGGAGCAAACAGATTCACCGAATCCGATCGTGAGGGAGCGGTGGTGGGAGTATCGATCCCAGATGGAGCATCCACCAGAGATTGAAGGATCCAGCATCTACATGGTGTCGTTTGTGAGGGTGTCCTGCCAGAGCGAGCCGGTGGAGTCTTCGTCGACCGAACCCAACTTCAGGAGGAGAAATGCAGTTGGCCCGACGATGCTTCCCCGCCATCGTCTCCCTCGCCATTCACATCGTCTCACGGGGCGGTTGTCTGTCGCCGAGGAATAGGATGGGGCTACCCCCCCAACCCAATAGTCAGGCAGGTTGTGAATTGTCAGGAGGAGCTTAGGGTTGTCAGTATTTACAGGTTGTGAATTGTGTTTTGTGTTGTGTATTTTGAGAGTACTTTCAGATATGAATGTTTTTTGAATTTCAGATTTGCAGTATTGAGCATATGAAGTATTTTATGAATTTTAGATATCTATTTTTAGCACATAAAAAAATGTAGTTTCATAGGAGTATAAAAGTGCAGACAATGTGATTCTCACAGAACAAACTGCAAGTTTTAGTTTCAGATAAGAAACTGCAACTTTCAGTGGCAGAGCATTTATATTAACACGGCCTTTTCAAACAGGTTTAACATCATGTTGGAAGTTTTATTCATGGTCAAAAATGGAACTACCAGCCAGTTAACATCATGCTGATCAACATTCATGCATAGCATATCTTCATATGATGCACAGTCAAAACTCCACACAATGTCGAGTGTGCGAAACACAGAGAAAACGAGGGACGAAGTTTTGGCAAGTGTTGGACGTGGTTTTGGGCTGCCCCGTCTAGGCTTTCATTTTTAACATGTGCAGCCCACGACCTCAGATGGGAGGTCCATATGCCTGTTTGTATTTTCTTAGGGCCATCATGTATCGACCGGACAATGGACCTCCCATCCGAGGTTTTATTTTTGGCAGCCCAATTTATGTATTTTTTGAAGAAAACGCAGATGTCTGTTCTATTTTTCTATATAAGAATAGGAACGCCAGGTCCAACTTATGTTTCCCTTCTAACTATATTATATATGTTTAAATTATTTTATATGTTGACTCTTTAGTTCACATAATTGGAAAATAGATGACCGCTCTCGCAATCCCCTTCGCCCCCGCCCCTGCCCCCGCCACCACCTCCACCCTCGCCGCCGCCCCCGCCACTACCTCCACCCTCGCCGCCGCCATAGATCTCGCCGCCACCCCCCGCCTCCTGACTCCGGGCGCGCCTGCCCACCTCAGCAAGTCTGCTCGCGCGCCCCATGGAGTCATCGGCCGTATCCACATGGGAATGGCTGGAAGACAGGCAGATGTACAAGATGCATCTCCCACATGTATACAAAGCCTTCCCGCGGATGCTCCAACCGCTCAACTCCGTCGCGACGGCGGTGCTGTGGGAGACTCGAGGGAGGAGATGGAGGGAGCGAGCGATGCGGATCCGCGATGACGCTCTCTCCTGGACCCAGTGCACGCACGAATGGAGGGAAGCAGAGGAGGAAGCTGCGAGGGAGTAGGCTGAGGAGGGACCGAATCCATTCTCTCACTCGCGCAGGTATACTCGGATGTGCAAGGATCATGTGGATTGGGAGCTGCTGAATCTAGCCCTACGGATCTACTTTGAAGGAGATTTCTTGGAGAAGAACAGGATGCCCCACCCCAGGGAGCCGCCGATTGCATTCATTCGATGGGCGAAAGGAGAAGTGAATTCAGGAGATCCACGTTATGCTGTGAGATGGGAATGCTTGACTGGACTCATGCCCACTAGCATGCCACCGGAGCTGGAGCAGGTGGATCCCCTACCTTACCTCTCCCCAAAACCTACAGAAGATTGAAATTAGGCTTGTAA
Organism: Triticum urartu; assembly: GCF_003073215.2. Taxonomy (NCBI): domain Eukaryota; kingdom Viridiplantae; phylum Streptophyta; class Magnoliopsida; order Poales; family Poaceae; genus Triticum; species Triticum urartu. The sequence continues at coordinate 190,545,387 of NC_053022.1, forward strand.
TCTGCTTCAATTGACCTGTCTGGTGGTTATTTCTGCTTGCTGAGAGACAACATATGGATGGAGGATGAGAAGGAACCAGGAACTCCGATGAATTTCCCCTATCACAATGGGGGGAAGCGCCGGTTGGGCAGTGGTACGGCCCACCTCCACCCCAAATGGGGGCACAATCTGGGCAGGCTCCTGTAATTGCCCAAGATCAATCTGCTGGTGGTTTTGACTCTCAGATCACTAGGAAATTTCAAGGCAAGAATTAGCAAAAGAAGAGACAGGACATCCAGAAAACTGCTCCTGCCCCTGCTTCGGACCTTATGGCATACTCTGAGGTAATCTGCTACAACTGTGGGGAACCAGGGCATCATTTGGATAAATGTTTCAAGCCCAAGAGTTGTTTTATCTGCAAAATGGTTACCATAAAGTTGAGAATTGCCCTGTCAGAAGGAAAACCCACAGTTCTGCTAGATATGTTGGAAGTGCTGCTCTAGGATTAGGGTTCTACCACATAAAGCCACCTGATGAAAATGCTCAGTATCATGGCTCCCTGAAGAATGTGGGGATTGTTCTGGTAGAAGCTGGTGAAGTGACCAAGCAGGAACTTGCCACTGAGTTTGCAGACATTTACAAAACCAACTGGCCCTGGCCAATCAATGCCCTAGATGAGTGGATATTCTTGGTCAAATTCCCTCCTGAAATAGATGTACTTCAAGTTGCTGGATACCCCTGTTTTGGTCTCAAAAAAGAAAATGTTGTAGTCAATGTTGAAGTCTGGAAAGGCAGGATTGAGGCTGAAGAGGACCTCCAGGAAACTTGGATCAAGATCAGGAAATTGAACCCCCAAGTGGTGTAACTGGACTATGCTGGATCAAATCACTTCCACTCTGGGGGTCTTATTGGATGTGGATTGGCAGCATAATTTCAAGTCATTCTATGAAACTGTTAGGGAAGTGCAAAAACCCCAGGGTATGAAACACACTTCCTTCTCCAACTTTAATGATCCTTCCTTCAATGCCATTGCTGCTAAGATTGGTGTAGATGTACTTCTCTTAATGATGGCATTGAATGCTCTTCCTTTATTTACCCTTACCAAAACAGATATGAAGTCTCTGTTTGTGAGAATTTTTCTCTAGATGGTAGTTCTAGTTTAGACTGCCTTCGATAAAGTTGACCTTGATTTCCTTATGAAGCTCCTAGAGCTTAGAGGTTTTGGGGGTAAATGGACTAGTTGGATCCAACAACGTACTCATGGGGGGTCTATTGGGGTCAAGTTAAATAACTGTGGAAGTGATTTTTTCCTTGCTGGTAAAGGCCTTAGGCAAGGTGACCCCATCTCCCGGCTTTTGTTTAATTTAGTAGTGGACGTTCTTACTAAAATGCTGAGAAAATCTGCTGATCATAGTCTGATTGCAGGGCTCTGTCCTGAGGTCTGCCCTGGTGGCATCGTCTGCCTTCAATATGCAGATGATACCATCCTTTTCTTAGACAATGACTCCACACATGCTAGCAATATGAAAACTGTTCTAACCTATTTTGAACAAGTCTCAGGCATGAGAATCAACTACTCTAAAAGGGAACTCATCCCTATCAACATGGATGATCAGGAGTTAGCTGACTTCCTCCCTATTCTAGTCTGTAATAAAGGTAACTTCCCCATTAAGTACCTAGGTATCCCTCTCCACTATGATAAACTGAGGAGAGAGGATATCCAACCCCTTCTGGATAAAATCATTAAAAGGATTGCTCGGTGGAGGGGCAAACTTCTCTCTTACAGAGGTAGATTGATCCTCATACAAGCTTGTTTGGCTAGCATTTCAGTGTATCTCCTCTCCTTCTTCAAGTTACCTAAATGGGCAGTGAACCTCATCAATTCTCAGATGTCTCATTGCTTGTGGAATGATTTTGAGGGAAATAGGAAGATACACCTTGCTAATTGGTCCCTAGTCTTTATGAAAAAATATTTCGGAGGCCTAGGCGTACCTAACCTCCAAGAAATTAACATCTGTCTTCTAGGGTCTTGGATTAAAAGATTCTATGAGGAAGACCTGAAACCCTGGAAGCTTCTTTTTGCCCATAAATACCTAGGAAATAAACCTAATATTTTTCTCCCTTCCTCCAACCCTAAGACCTCTAGATTCTGGAAAGGATTAAAATCTGTTATGCATGCTGTGAAATTTGGCTACAGATGGAACATAGGGGATGGGAGCAGAACCAGGTTCTGGGAAGATACTTGGTTTGGCACATCCCCCCTAACAGTCCAATTTTGGCCTATTTACTCTGTCTGCAATGAGCTTAACATAAGTGTCAATGAAGTTTGGGATGGTCAATGCCTAAAACTCTATTTTAGAAGGAACTTTAGTGATAGTCTCATAGAACAATATTTCTAGTTGGAGGAAATCGCCAAAAGCATTACCTTTACTGCCGAGTCGGATGCCCTGATTTGGCAGCTGGACGATAAGGGGAAGTATTCCTCCATCTCCCTCTATCATGTTATCAACTTTAGAGGGGTTCAACCCGTGTTTATCCTTGCTGTCTGGAAATTGAGAGTTCCCCCTAAAATTCATGTATATCTATGGCTTCTCTCCAAAAACAAATTGATGACTAGGGATAACCTTAGAAAGAGACACATCATCAAACCCCTTGATTGTGTTTACTGCTTGGAACAAGAGTCTTGTTATCACATATTTTTTGAATGTATAGTTGCTAAACATCTCTGGGCGGAATATTTCTCTAGTCAGATTGGCTCATCCTTCGAATCTGTCGCCAGATTCTGGATTGCTACCAAAAATTTCTCGATTTTAAATACTGTTAGCTCAGCTGTCCTTTGGTGCCTTTGGAAATATAGAAATGCTATGTTTTTCAGTAACACCTCCTGGATTTCCGTTCCGCGGGTCATGAGGTTGATCAGGAACATGGTGAGGAACTGGGCGATTCTCTCCTCCGGATCGGACAAGGATAAGTTGATGAGCTTCGTGGTAACCCTAACAAGATCCCTCCAGAAACCATTGGTGATCAATTGTGGCTGAACAAGGCTCGACCTGCTCTGGGGCTGGACCCGTGGGCTCGTCTCAAGATCTCTGATGAAGATGATGGGCACCTGGCGCCGAAAAAGAAGGACATCCACCATGCTACGCCTTCCAGCCCGGTGTCTCCATTTTCTTATTGGTCGCCGCAGGCTGACACGGCCCCTCGCTGAAGACCATGAAGGCTTCGCTGGACCCTCCTTGTGTCATTTGAGTGCTCAATCCGCTCTGCCTTTGGCACCACTCGGGTGATTTGTGTTATTCAGAGAACTTGTTTATCCACCCCCCTAGTTTTTAGCTTTTCTACCTTTGCTTTCGAACTGCTCTTTGAGCTGCTGTATCAGAGTATGTTGTGATCTCGTTGTCAGCAATGGAACCGGGGAGATGCTCCCTGTTTTTCTAAAAAACTTATTTCATATGTTATTATATATTATTTTTATTGTCATCATATATTTAACAGATACTTACATATGTAAGAAAACAATATCCCACATCTTATTAACTTATAAAAATAATTTCTTAACAAATAAAATCCTGGATTGTTTTGGCATGAAAATCCTCGTGATTGTGTACAAAAGCTTGGTAACATTTATGGACGCATGTAATAATATCACCTATTATTTAAATATATTTATAACAAAATGCTCAGCCCCTTTTTATTTTTTTGATAACATTGCTGGCCCAACCCAACATTATAATTAGAATCAGCCCAGCAAGATCGTGTATTTTGAGAAAGTGCAAATGGCCTATAATTTCTTAGGAAATAAAATAAATGGGCCGCATGGACGCTACATTATTTGTTCACCCAGCCCAGCTAATGGCTGTAATTCAAAAAAAAGATCAAATTGACTGTAAATTCTACCGCGCAAAAAAAAGACTGTAAATTCTAAAAAAAATGGGTTGAATACGTGCCACATTTTTAGAGGCTGAAATGTGGGCCAATAGGTCGAAGCCAACGCAAGTCGTTGTCAATTTAGTCAAGAAATGATTCTGACATGTTAGTCATTGGATTTACATCCAACGACCGACATCCATCTTCAATCTCTCGTCTTCTTCCTCCAGCGCCGCCGGGACCACCTCCCGCCTCCTGCTGCTAGAAGCTCTGCTTAGCACACTTCGCTATGAAGCGCTACTCCATTGTTGGCCAGGCCATCCCTCCACCCCTCCACACCACCTGTTCTTCTCCACCGACTACGAACCACACCGCACTAGAACCAGTTAACCCTCGTACACCTCTCCGTATGCGACTGTACTCCCGTGTCTTCCCATCTTCGGCTCGTTGCTGTCCGGGGCGTCCCCGTCGTCCACCACCTTGGATGCGCTCGACGCGGCATGGTCAATGTGGTCAACGAACGACACCATCGGAAATAGACTGTGCGTGGAGAGGCTGATAGCTGGGTCCACGGCCGCACACAAGGAAATGCCTCCTTATTACGTGCAAAATAATGATTCCTCCAGCTGACTTCTGGGAAAATAACATGCCCCCCACTGACATGTCGAACCCACCAGCTATCTTCGCACACAAGGAAGTGCCTCCTTATTACGCACAAAAAAACTGAATATTTCCCCTGCCAGCTGGAACCCAGCATAGTGGGAGGCTGACTTGTGAGCCTACCAAGTTGACGGGGACGAAGGGCTTTGTCAACTTAGTCAATATGAACGATTCTAGCTCCTATTACCGTATGATGTTCATCCAACGGCCGTAGTGCTTCTTCAACCTCTGGTCTTCTTGCTCCAGCCGCCCAAACCAGCGCTGGTCGTGTCGCGTGCTCTTGCCTCCCGTGGCCGGTTGTGATGCCGCGGAGGCCTCACCGCCCCCTACTACTCCCACCGCTGGCCAGGCCATCCCTCTACTCACCCACACCCCCTGTTATTCTGCGGCGACAACAGCCTCACACCGCAGCCGAACCAGTGAACCCTCATACTCCTCTTCGCGTGGGCATCCACTGCTGAGTCTTCCCTGGCTCTGAGTCGTCCCCATCCTAGTCCTCGCTATCGTCCACCACCGTGGTGCTCTCGGCGTGGCGTGGAACGACTTCCATCGGATGTGGACTGTACGTGGAGAGGCTGACAGCTGGGTCCACGGCCGCAGCAAGGAAGTGCCTCCTCATTACGTGCAAAATAATGATTCCTCCACCTGACAGCGGGGACCCACCGGATAGGCCACCGTATTTTGTCAAAAAACGTTTCCCCCTAACTGCTGGGACCCACAAGCTACATCTTCGCACGCAAGGAAGTGCGTTCGGGCAAAAAAACGATTTGCCCCCCTGACTGCAGGGACCCACCAGCTACATCTTCGCACGCAAGGAAGTGCGTCCGGGCAAAAAAAACGATTCGCCCCCTTGACTGCTAGGACCCACCAGCTACATCTTCGCAGGCAAGGAAGTGCCTGACAGTCGGGACCCACCCGGTCGAAGCGTACGTAGCGTTGTCATTCTGGCCGCGAACGTGTACGTACATATATAATGGTGGATGTAGAGGCGTGCACATGTCATAGTAGAGGCGCGCACGTGTCGTAGTAGAGCCGCGCACATAGCATGTACACATACGTAGAGCGGCCAGGGTGCAAGAAATAAAATGTGGCCACGTATGTGTACATACGGGCGGGGTCTCGAAAGCCTACTCACGCATACGTACGGCCAGGTCTCCTGTACATGGCTGGGTCGGAATGGAGAAACATCGTCGTCGTCGTGTTCATGGGGAGGCAACAGAATGCGTCGTGTTCATGGGGAGGCAATGGAATGCGTCGTGTTCATTGGGAGGCAACGGAACGCGTGGGAGCCAACCGGCTGGGTCGGAACGGAATGCGTGGTCGTGTTCATTGGGAGGGCTTGGACAGAACAGGCGATGGAAACAAGGCCTGGCGTACCGCACAACGGAGGAAACGGACCTCCTACATTCGGAATGGGGTCCTATTGATCAGGAGGGGTCTGGCGTACCGCAAAATGGAGGAAACGGACCTCCTATGGTCGAAACAGGGGTCCTGTTGATCGGGAGGGGTGTGGCGTACCGCAAAACGGACGAAACGGACTTGTGTTGGAGCGCTACGGTCGAAACGGGGGTCCTGTTCATCGAGAGGGGTGTGGCGTACCGCAAAATGGGACTCCACAGGATACTGTTCATCTCCATCGTCGACCTCCTCCAGCCTCCATGGGCTACCGTCGACCTCCTCCAGCCTCCACGGGCTCCTGTTCATCCAGCCTCCACCGCGCGCTACTCCACCGGCTACTGCTCAACCACTCCTCCACGGGCACCCCTCCACCGTCTACTGTTCATCCAACCCTCCACACCACGGGGTCCTATTCAACCACCCCTCCACGGGCACCCCTCCACCGTCTACTATTCATCTAGCCCTCCACCAAACCACGGGGTCCTGTTCATCCAGAGGCAACGCCATAGCTCACTGTTCATCCAAACCCCCCGCAACACTCACTATTCATCCCAGAGGCAGCATTGATCGGCTTCAGTTAGCAATAGTAGCGAAGGAATCGCTCAATCGGGTTCAGTTAACAGCCATCGATCGATCGCTCGGGTTCAGTAACGCGTAGCCTGCAGTGCAATTGCTCAGGTTGAGTTAGAGCCCAATTCCTCGCTCGAGTTCAGTTAGAGCCAACGCCTCGCACACACGCGCGTACGTGTACGAGAGAAATGCGCATCGCTCGGCCCCCGACCTCCCACCATAACCGGGAACTCCCCAAAATTTTCCTCCCCCTCGCTTCTACCACGATTTTTTCCGTTATGGACGACCCAAAGAATGTCATGCAGCTGCATCTCTGGCCCGCCCAGGACAAAAAGCCCTTTTTCTGTCATGATTTTTTGTCATAGAAGTAGGAGCTCACCACATCTATGATGATACCGGGTTTTGTCACAATTATTGTCATAGAAGTGCCATATGTATGACAGAAAAAAAATTCGTTCAGCCCAAAATGTCATGGATGTGTCTTTTTTTTGTAGTCAGCGTGCGTGTGTGATATGTGTAGAGACTGAGGCAATGATAAGAGATTCTTTGTGTCTCTGTGTGTGGAGGATAGAGAGAGACATGTGCATGGGGCTTTCTGTTGTGTAACGTGGAGACACATGCACATAATCAGAGAGTGAGTGTGTGAGATACACATGTGGACATGGGGAGAGATGTGTGAGTTAGAGAGATGGAGAATTTTGGTGTGCATCTGAGCTAGAGAGAGGGGGATATATACATACCTAGAGCTGGAGAGAATATGCAAGGGTGTGTGTATTAAAAGAAGGATCCACATAGATGGGTGTTTGTGCTTGTCTGTGTGTGTTTGTGCGTGCACGCGTGTGTGAGAGGGAGTGTGTGTATGTGGAGAAGAGAGACCACTAATGATGTAAACCTAGTATAGGGAAGGGGGAATGGTGTGACATGTGTGTCAAAGAGAGGCAAAGGCATGTGTAGTAGCGGGATAGCATGTATGTGGGCGGGGAGCAGACTATTTGGAAGGGACATCGAGTGTGTGTGGGAGAGGGGTGTGTGTGTGTGAGAGAGAGAGAGAGAGAGAGAGCTAGCGAGGGGGAGAGAGAGAGGAAGAGAGGGGAAGAGAGAGGGGTCGTTTGTGTGCAGAAGTGGCGTATAGATAGGGAGACAATGTTGATATTGTTCAAAAGTGGCCTATGTATGGAGACACAAGGTAAGCGAGTCATCGTGTGTGTGATAGGGACTTCATGAGAGATCTAGAATAGATGGTGTAGAGAACAACGTGTGAGATTGAGAACAATGATACATTAGGTAGCTATGGAAAGAGTCGTTACATATATGTATACAGGGAAGGAGCTGGGGTAGGTCCGCATGTGCGAGAGATAAAAAGAGGAGAGTGCTGCACAAGGAGACACAGTGTTCTTCTTTGCAGTGGGGGTTGTGTGTGAGGTGAGTGTGCGAGAACCACATAACTAGGGAGATAGACATTTGGGGGCGACGTTTTGTGTGTATGGGAAAGATACATTCTATATAGTGTGTGTTCTTGGGAAAGAGAGATGCGGGGAGACCTAGAGAGTGGGGGAAGAGATGTGTGCACGCCCGAGAGACAAAGTTATAGAGACCTATATTGGGGTCCGGACATTAGAAGAGAGGGGGTGTTAATGTGCTCGTGTGTTCGTGTCCGGGGGAGAGAACGACTTGTGTGGGGGGGGTGGGCGGCGGGGGGCCTTCAGATAAAGAGTGAGGTGTCTATATTTGAGGGACTTTAGCGTAATTGAGATATATATGGTCAATAGTGTGTGCACTCATGGTCAATTGATCAATTTGTTTCACAGTTTGGACTATGAGATAACGATACTTTTAAACATGCATGATATACCTTGAAGTACCAGAAATACAAACCTAATATTGGAATTTTGGAATTCGACTCCATCATTAGCTTTTGTAATTCATTTAAACGAAGGTATATTTTTAAGCCGGGATTTCGTGATTTCAATTTCATATATCAAACCTAGAGATATACACATACAGGCATGTTCAAGCTTCATAATAATCCACTTTATTCATACGCATACACATTTTTTATTTTCTCATCATATTTAGGATAAACACATTTGGAATTTCATTTGAATTGGACTGTATGATGGTATTTGCTTGTACTAGCTCAATGATCCATATTTGAATTGAATGGACAATCTAAGTTTCGAGTTGGAGACATTGATTTTCGAAACTTGCACTTTTTTGCGTGCAAAACAAATAAATTCTCAGCCATGATATCATAGTCGGTCATACAAGAGCAGAACACTTAATTTCACACACCAAAAGCTTTCAAACTTCTCACTCACATCGAAATATCTCTCGCCCGAAAGTTTAGCCCTACGAGATTCCTATTTAACCGCTGCCACATGAACGGAAAAGGGCTGCTTTGGTAACTCCATTGTTTTCTCCTCTTTGCCCCCAACATTGTTCCCAGAGCCCCTCCCCTTCCCCTCCCTGACCTCCCCAATCACGCCAAGCCTCCGAATCTAGTCCTCCGCCGCAGCGGTGAACCTCACACCCCGCCGGATCTACCTTCCGCACCTTGGAACCCCCAACTACCAACTCACCACTTCACCGGAGCCACTTCAGCAACTGGCTTGTCCACCGCTCCAGATCTCATTGACCGCCATCATGGTCCACCGCATCGGATCTGCTTAACCGGCGCCCTCGTCCACCATAGTGTAGGCCCTTCACTAACCCCCTTGTCCGCCCCCATCACTGGTCCTTCAGACAAGCCCTCGTCCGCCACAACAGATCCGCCTCACCAAAAGCACTGTACACTATGCCGGATGTGCTTCGCCAACGCCTTCGTCCACTGCACCGGACCCGCTCCACGGATGCAATTTTCAACTCCACCGGCCCTGCTTTACTGATGCCGCAGCCTCATTAGGTTATTTTGATTTGTACTCCTTCGGTTTTTCTCTTCTTTATCATGGAACTGTTCACTTACCATAGATGAGCTTTCTTGTATGTCGATAGGTGCCGCAACCGAAGCACCGGAGCCGCTTCAGCAACGGCGATAGCCGGCCCAAACTCAACCGCAACATGAGCACCATCAACGATCCTTAGCTATCAAGTATGACAATGATACCCATACGCCACCGAGAATCAGGTACTATTATCCAACGGCCGGCACCTACGTTCAATTTCTTAGCATAAGCACCGCACATATGAATTTCTTCAGGGCATCATTCAATTTTTGATGAGACGCGTTATTCTGCTTGCACCTGTAGGGCCATACTTCTGGCAGTGAACATGTTACATGTGCTAAATTACAAACCAGTGCACATATAGTTACAATGCTTTAGTTTTGTCCTAAGTATTATTGTACTTCCTAGATATCACTGCCTACTATTTTACTTCTTGCATTCTATATTTATGATAATTGTGTTGTTCTAATGCCACCTATTGGTTCCATCAGACTGCTTCATGTTCTCTATGCTTAATTACACATCAGCAAACTAGCATGTGGTTCCACTGCTTTTTGTTCGTTTTACCCTACATTTTCTGATGCTAGCTATTACATCACTGCTCCTAGCCTCTGTTCATTACATTTTTGTGAGTTCTTGATCTTCCCAAGTTCCATGACTAATTTGATGCTTCTATTAATTATGGAGCTACCAACCCCATCAAGCAAAATATTTGTTCTTTTGGGGCCGTGTCGGATTCGGGGTTTCGCAAACCCTTGAGAGGTTCGAACTCTGGGTGCGTGCGAAGAACTCGTCCCCCAATCTGCCCGCTCAATGATTCCAAGGCCTAGATCGACGAACCCAACGAACAAGGGGCATAGCAGTTTATCCTCGTTCGGGCCACCTTGCGGTGTAATACCCTACTCCAAATTTGTGGTGGATTGCCTCGAGGGGCTGATGATGAACTCATACAGTGGTAGAACAGCCTCAAGAGGTGAGGTGCCCTTTTCTATGGTGGTGGCTAAGTCCTATTTATAGTGCCCTTGGCCCTCTTCCCAAATGTAGGAAGGAAGGGATCCCACAACGGCCAAATGCGAAGGGAGACAACTTGTACAAGTTATCCTAACAAAAGTGGTCTTCACCTGCAAAAGCCTCTGGTGGTGACGCCGTGGTGGGCTTCGCGATGACTGTTGGCGTTCTAGGAACGGGGGTCCCTAGACTTGCCTGCCTGCAGCCCGTAGCGTGGCTCGACCGGCGGTCTGTACGACCCATCTTCACCAACAAACACCCAAGACCCTCGCGAGGGGTAGAGCCTCTTGAGGCGGACGATGCAAGACCTCCTCAGGGGCGGCCTCACTAGGCTGGCTCGCGAGGGGCGTACAGATCGAGGCAAGGCGAACCTCGCGAGGTTCCAATGATGTAAGCCATGACGATCAAGACCAGGCGGGCGCCAGCGCACAGAGTGTCCTCGTTTCCTCTTTGGTGTTAAGAGGCAAGCACGGGTGAGGAGTTCTGAGGCATCAGGCAAAGGTTTCCATATCGGTGCAACAAGACCAAGACTAGCAGGACAGCAGGATGGAGGTCACCACCAGAGCCTTTGGCAGGCGAAGACTACTTTTGTCAGGATAGCTTGTACTAGTTGTCCCCCTTCAAATTGGTCGTTATGGGATCCCTTCCCGCTCAATATTTGGGAAGAGGACCAGGGCCTCTATAAATAGGACTGTTCACCAACATAGCTAGGGCCGATCTGGGGTGTGAGGCTCAGGATGGAATGGCTCCGATCCAAGAAGAGATGCCGATCCGCCAGCCTTCGAGCCAGCCCTCGAGCGGTCGACGATGGTCAATCAAGAAGGGCTGGACAGATCCGTCCGGCGCTCGCCGACAATTCCGATGAGTGGAAGGAGATGATGGCTTGGTGTAACACCCCAGATGTAACTTTCCATATTTTTAACTCTGACTCTTGCCATTTTTGGCTATGTGATATGATATTTCCTTCGTGGTTGGGTTTTTGTCTTTCGTTTTGCATTTTGTTCATGTCATGCATTTCATCTCATGTCGTCATGTGCATCTCATTTGCATTTGTGTTTGTCTCACGCATCTGGTCAATTTCCCCGTTGTTCGCTTCGCAATATGACACTCCCACATGCACCCGTTGCACCCCTCTAATCTCATTTCGGGAGCGAGAGAAAAACATTCTCGGAATGGGTCGGGATTTGTCGAGTGGCATTGGTACATCACCGGTAGGGCTCCTGTCAAATTTCATTCCATTTGGAGGTCGTTTGATGCCCCAACGGTTAACCAGGTAACCGCAAAAGCCCCTCTCTTGTTGCAGCCCAACACCCTTCCAAAACAGCCCACTAACCCAACTAAACCCCCTCCACGCTCTCCGTTGTTGGATCACGATCATGTGGGCGAAAACCGCACCTCATTTTGACTCTCCTAGATCCCCCTACCTATATATATGTCCCTCCCCCCCGAAATTGCGGATGAAAATCTAACCCTCGTCCCCTCGCGCCACCAGACAAAAACCCCACCGCAGGATGTGTCCGCCAAACGCGTTGCCCCGTCCAATCGGGTGGCGACACGTCACCACCGCCGCCCCCTGCAGCCAATCCCTGCACGCCACGTCAGCGCCCGCGGCCACGCCACCCGCCTCCACCGCCCGCCGCCCGCCAGGCCCGTGTCGGGCCCTCCCCGGTCCAAGCCGCTCCGCCGCCCGACCTTGTCTCCGCGCCGCCTGCCGCCTTCCCGCCCGCGCCGCCACTCGTCACCGCCCCGCCGCCCGACGCGCCGCCCAACTCCGGCAGCCGCGCCCCGCGCCGACCTCGTCGCGGATCCGGCCTCGCCGGCACCGGATCCGAGCTCCCCCACACTCCGGCCGCCGTCTTCGTCCACTCCGGCGTAGATCCGGCGAGCTACTCCGGCCGACCTCAGGATCCGTGCCGAACCCTAGATCCAAAGGTTGACCCCGTTTTTCGTCAAAGTCCTGAAATCCTAACATCATGCGCACTTGTTCATCACGATATATCTCGATGACCGTAGCTCCATTCTGCATGCATGATATATCAAAATGTTCGCTTCGTGATGCTCTTCACACATTTTGAGGTAGTTCACTAATAGTGTTTTGAAGATGTGGTATTGTTCTATCAATTCATGCCTCTGGTTGTAATTATGGAGCAGTGTAGTTCAGTAAGGGAGTTTAGTTCTATGTCTTTAGCACTAGCATGACATGCCTTTGTTTGTCATGATATGTTCCTGTACATGTTGTTTGGTTGCTCTAAACATTGCTATATGATGTTGTTTTGACATGTTTAATATTTTCTCTAAGTCTGAGAAGCTGATATCATTTGCATTTTTTCCATGCTATTTTGAGCTTGTTCTAGTGAGTTCTAACTGGAGCTGAGTGTTCATGATTTGTAGAGCTTCACCTGTGCTTTATGGTTATGTGCTTTGTTGCTATGTTGGAGTGCTGTAACGTAGTTTCTTGTTGCATTCTAGGTGCTATAATGCTATTAATCGCAGATTTGCATCATTCTTGTTTTGCTTGTCATTTGCAAACCGTGCATCCGTTTCCGGTGATCCTTTTATCGATTTCGACCGAAATCACCCCATCTTTCCAGCAGCACACTTGGTTTGCCAAGTTGTTGCCTTGATCATATTTTCCCTTCCAGAGTACCCATATGCATTGCACATCATACCTTGCATTCCATGCCATGTCTTGCATCATTTTGCTTGTGCATTGCACCGTGATTGATTGTTGTTCCGTTGCTTGTGTTCTTGCTTTGGGTAGAGCCGAGATACGAGTTCATGAGCGAGGAACCTATTAAGTACACTAAAAAGGATCAAGCTTTCGACAACTCTAAGAACTTTGCAGGCAAGATGACCATTACCCTCGATATCACTTCTATCATTGCTTGCTAGTTGTTCATTCTATCGCTATGTCGCGCTAACTACCAATTGTTTATCATGCCTCCCATATTGCCATATCAGGCCTCTAACCCACCTTCCTAGCAAACCGTTGCTTGGCTAAGTTACCGCTTTTGCTTAGCCCCTCTTATAGCGTTGCTAGTTGCAGGTGCCTTTGCAGGTTGTTCCATGTTGGAACATGGGTATGTTGGGATATCACAATATTCTCTTATTTTAATTAATGCATCTATATAATTGGCAAATGGTGGAAGGCTTGGCCTTTTGCTCGATGTTTTGTTACACTCATGACGCCTTAGTTTCTGTCATACCGGTGTTATGTTCCTTGATTTTGCATTCCTTACGCGGTTGGGGTTATGGGACCCCTTGACAGTTTTGTTTGAATAAAACTCCTCCAGCAAGGCCCAACCTTGGTTTTACATTTGCCTAACAACCTATACCTTTCCCTAGGGGTTGCAATCCCGAGGGTCATCTATATTTAACCCCCCCCCAGGGCTAGTGCTCCTCTGAGTGTTGGTCCGAACCGAGTAGACTGCGGGGCCACCACGAGGAAATTTGAGGGTTGGTTTTACTCGTAGGATGTCTCATCTGGTGCCCTGGCAACAAGATATGTGCAGGTCCTATCGGGATTTGTCAACACAGTCTGCCAGTCTTGCTGGTCTTGTTTTACCATTGTCGAAATGTATTGTAACCGGGATTCCGAGACTGATCGTGTCTTTCCCGGAGAAGGAATATCCTTCGTTGATCGTGGGAGCTTGTGATGGGCTAAGTTGGGACACCCCTGCACCGTATAAACTTTCGAGAGTCGTGCCCACGGTTATGTGGCATATGGGAATTTGTTAATATCCGGTTGTAGAGAACTTGACATTTGACTTAATTAAAATGAATCAACCGTGTGTCCTTTCAAGATCATTGGCAAAAGAGGCGACCTCGCCTATCAACTCGAACTTCCGTCCAACTTCGCAAATGTGCACGATGTGTTTCACGTGTCACAACTTTTCAAGTGCCTCAAGACGCCTGGGCATACTATCAACTTCGAAGAAATTGACCTCCAAGAAGATTTGTCTTATCATGAGCACCCCGTTGCTATTCTTGAAGAAATTGAGCGCAAGACTCGCAACAAGTCAATCAAATTCCAGAAAGTTAAGTGGTCGCACCATTCCGACCGAGAAGCCACCTGGGAACATGAGGATCACCTCCGTTCTGAATATTCGGAGTTTTTTCAGTCCTAGCTCTCTGGACGAGATCCCCGGATGTAACACCCCGGATGTAACTTTCCAAATTTCTAACTCTGACTCTTGCCATTTCTGGCTATGTGATATGATATTTCCTTCGCGGTTGGGTTTTTGTCTTTTATTTTGCATTTTTTTTCATGTCATGCATTTCAGCTCATGTCGTCATGTGCATCTCATTTGCATTCGTGTTCGTCTCATGCATCCAGTCATTTTCCCCGTTGTTCGTTTCTCAATCCGACACTCCCACATGCACCCGTTGCACCCCTCTAATCTCATTTCGTGAGCAGGAGAAAAACGTTCTAGGAATGGGCCGAGATTTGTTGAGTGGACTTGGTACATCACCGGTAGGCCGCCTGTCAAATTTCGTTCCATTTGGAGGTCGTTTTATGCCCCAACGGTTAATCGAGTAACCGCAAAAGCCCCTCTCTTGTTGCAACCCAACACCCATCTAAAACAGCCCACTAACCCATCTAAACCTCCTCCATGCTCTCCGTCGTTGGATCACGATCGTGCGGGCGAAAACCGAACCTCATTTGTACTCTCCTAGCTCCCCTACCTATATATATGTCCCTCTCCCCCGAAATTGCGGATGAAAACCTAACCCTCGTCCCCTCGTGCCGCCGGACATGTCCGCCGGACGTGTCACCTCATCAAATCGGGTGGCGACACGTCACCTCTGCTGCTGCCTGCAGCCAATCGCTGCGCGCCACATCAGCGCCCGTGGCCGCACCACCCGCCTCCACCGCCAGCGGCCCGCCAGGACAAGTCCGGTCTACCCGGTCAAGCGCATCCGCCGCTGCCTTCCGCCGCGCCGCCACCCGTCACCGCCCCGCCGCCCGACGCCACCCAAGTGTGGCAGCAGCCGCGCCCCGCGCCGACCTCGCTGCGGATCCGGCCTCGCCGACACCGGATCCAACCTCCCCCGCACTCTGGCCGCCGTCTTTATCCACTCCGGCGTAGATCCGATGACCTAATCCGGCTGACCTTGGGATCCGTGCCGAACCCTAGATCCAAATGTTGACCCCGTTTTTCGTCAGTCCTGAAATCCTAACATCATGTGCACTTGTTCATCATGCTATATCTCCATGGTCGTAGCTCCGTTTTGCGTGCATGATATATCAAAATGTTCATCTCATGATGCTCTTCATGTTAGTGTCATTTGCATGCATGTTACTATCCATATTGATGCCCTAATCCTCGTTGCAAAAGTGCTATATGATGTTGTCTGCTGGAATTCAACAGAACTTGCCGATTTGTCATTTTCGTTGCATTTTGTGTGTTCACCCTATGACCATGATGTATACATGTTTTATGAGCTCCATCATGCCATCTTTACAGTGGTGCAAGCCTTGTATTTTTAGGAGCTATGTGGTGACTAGCACAAGCATGCCAAGTAGGCTTCATGATGTTGCTGTTTTCAGACAGAATATTTTGCTAAGTCATTTCCTGTTACATTTTGATGCTATGTAAACTTGTTGCTACCATGAGATCCATGCACATTTTGAGGTAGTTCACAAATAGTGTTTTGAAGATGTGGTATTACTCTATCCATTCATGCATTTGGTTGTAATTATGGAGCAGTGCATGTCATCTCCATGCTCTACTTTCGCGAAATAATGTTGCTGGCAGAGTGTTAACATGAGATTCAGTTTTGTCATGTGTTTTGCTAGTGATGTATGTACCCTACGAACTTTCTCTTGCCATTCTTAGCTTCTTGAACATGTCTACTTATTGTTGGTTACCTTGTTATGCCATGAAATACCAAGTTTGAAACTGTTCATATAACTTGCCATGTTTGCATGGGTGCCACATCATTTTCTATGCATCTTTTGTTAAAGTTCAGTAAGGGAGTTTTGTTCTATGTCTTTAGTACTAGCATGTCGTTCCTTTTTTTGTCATGATATGTTCCTGTAGCATGTTGTTTGCTAGCTCTAAACATTGCTATATGATGCTATTTTGACATGTTTAGTATTTTCTCTATGTCCGAGAAGCCGATATCATTTGCATTTTGGCCATGCTATTTTGAGCTTGTTCTAGTGAGTTCTAGTAGGATCGCCGTGTTCATGATTTGTAGAGCTTCACTTGTGCTTTATGGTTATGTGCTTTGTTGCTATGTTGGAGTGTTGTAGCATAGTTTCTTGTTGCATTCTAAGTGCTATGATGTTGTTAATCGCATATTTGCATCATTCTTGTTTTGCTTGTCGTTTGCAAACCGTGCATCCATTTCCGGTGATCCTTATATAGATTTCGACTGACATCACCCCATCTTTCCAGCGGCACACTTGGTTTGCCAAGTTGATGCCTTGATCATCTTTTCCCTTCTGGAGTACCCATATGCATTGCACATCATACCTTCCATTCCATGCGATGTCTTGCATCGTGTTGCTTGTGCATTGCACCGTGATTGATTGTTGTTCCATTGCTTATGTTCTTGATTTGGCTAGAGCAGGGAGACGAGTTCATGAACGAGGAACCTGTTGAGTACACTAATCAGGATCAAGCTTTCGACAACTCTGAGAACTTTGCAGGCAAGATGACCATTACCCTCGATGTCACTTCTATCATTGCTTGCTAGTTGTTCGTTCTATCGCTATGTCACGCTACCTACCACTTGTTTATCATGCCTCCCTTATTGCCATGTCAATCCTCTAACCCACCTTCCTAGCAAACTGTTGTTTGGCTAAGTTACCATTTTTTCTTAGCCCCTCTTATAGTGTTGCTAGTTGCAGCTGCCTTGCAGGTTGTTCGATGTTGGAACATGGATATGTTGGGATATCACAATATCTATTATTTTAATTAATGTATCTATATACATGGAAAAGGGTGGAAGGCTTGGTATTTTCCTCGGTGTTTTGTTCCACTGTTGCCGCCTTAGTTTCCGTCATAGCGGTGTTACGTTCCTTGATTTTGCGTTCCTTACACGGTTGGGGTTATGGGACCCCCTTGATAGTTCGCTTTGAATAAAATTGCTCTAGCAAGACCCAACCTTATTTTTACATTTGCCTAACAACCTATAACTTTCCCTTGGGGTTGCAAACCCGAGGTTCATCTTTATTTAACCCCCCCTGGGCCAGTGCTCCTCTGAGTGTTGGTCCGAACCGAGTAGACTGCGGGGCCACCTCAGGGAAACTTGAGGGTTGGTTTTACTCGTAGGATGTCTCATCCGTTGTGCCCTGAGAACGATATATGTGCCACTCCTATTGGGATTTGTCGGCACAGTCGGGCGTTCTTGCTGGTCTTCTTTTACCATTGTCAAAATGTCTTGTGACCGAGATTCCGAGACTGATCAGGTCTTTCCGGGAGAAGGAATATCCTTCGTTGATCGTGAGAGCTTGTGATGGGCTAAGTTGGGACACCCCTGCAGGGTATAAACTTTTGAGAGTCGTGCCCACGGTTATGTGGCAGATGGGAATTTGTTAATATCCGGTTGTAGAGAACTTGACACTTGACTTAATTAAAATGAATCAACTGCGTGTGTAGCCATGACGGTCTCTTTTTGGTAGAGTCCGAGAAGTGAACATTGTTTGGGTTATGTTTGAACGTACGTAGTTTCAGTATCACTTCTTGATCACTTCTAGCTTTACAACCGTTGCGTAGCTTCTCATCTTACTCTTGTATTCGTATGTTAGGCACCATATTTGCTTAGTGCTTGCTACAACTCCACCTCACTACCTCATCCGACCCATAAGCTTAAATAGGCTTGATCTCGTAGGTTTGGAAATTGCTGAGTCCTCGTGACTCACAGATACTACCAAAACAGTTGCAGGTGCCAATGATGCCAGTAAAGGTGATGCTACCGAACTCAAGTGGGAGTTCGGCGAGGACCTTGGTCGTTACTATGTTTTGTTTCCTGATGATTAGTAGTGGAGCCTAGTTAGGACGATCGAGGATCTAGCATTTGGGGTTATCTTCTTTTCATTTGGATTTGACTGTACTCGGTATATGTGTGTATTTTGGATGATGTATGAATTATTTAAGTATTGTGTGACGTGGTGATTGTAAGCCAACTCTCTTTATCCCTTTCTTTTTCAGTGCATGGGATTGTGTGAAGATGACCCTCCTTGCGACTAAACCACAATGCGGTTATGCCTCTAAGTCGTGCCTCAACACGTGGGATATATAGCAGCATTGTGGGCGTTACACTTGGCCCGCCTCCCGGACCATGGTCGACAAGGCGCCACTGAGATTCCCTGTCATCTTCATGCTCTCTTGGCTGGCCTGATCCCCCCTTTCTCTGATTTCTTCAACGCCATACTCTCACATTACCAAGTCCACGCGCTGCATCTGGATCCTCAATCCATCATTCTCCTTGCCGTCTTCGCCTTCATCTGTGAGGCCATGGTGGGCATCGCCCCTTCCGTGGCCTTATTTTGCCATTTCTTCTCACTTCACCTGTTCGACGCCCACCAGCACTCGGGGTGCGTGGCCTTCCAAGCTGTGGCGGCGACAGCCGGCTCGGGCATCAATTTCGAGCTCTTGCCAGTTATAAGTGGATTCTGGAAGCGGTGGGTGTTCGTGGACATTGGCCTGCTAAATTAACTCCCTGCTCACACTTCCATGGGTGCCATTCGTACCCAGCTATGGCTGGGGGCATGCGAAGCTTGTCGACCATCGGCTTGCTCACGTCTGGCGTCGGCTAGCTACGCTGAAGAATCTCGGGGTGACGGTGCCCATGGTGGTGAGGGAGTTCGTCCAGTGCCACATTGCTCCAGATCAGCATCATTCTGTCGCCAAATGTGGGCCTTCTCTGGTAATGGGGACCCCATGATGCTCTAGGTGTCCGCGCTTCCTCCCGAGATGCTGCGCATGGTGCTCGAGCTCCGGACAAGCGACCCGGCGCCAGCAACGCTTCCGGAGGATGGCTGCCTCCTGTACTGTTGCTCGAACAAGGAGGAGTTGGTGAGGTAGATGCCCCTTTTCGATGAGTGAGGGCTATGCTCGGCTGGCCTTGAAAGGCCCCGCGAGAACCCCATCCTGGTGGTGCCCCTACCTGCCACCCCTGTGGCGCACGCCCCAGAGGTGGATGCAGGGGGCGAGCGCCGTCAAGGGCTGCCGGGGCGGTTGCTGAAGAGGTGACGTAGCCTAGCGCTCTTGAGGCAGCAGCTCCCGAGGCTCGGGTGACCTGTCCTAAGGGGGCGGCCAGAGAGCCGACGCGATCCGGAGCTCCCGAGGTCGCCACCCCCGAAGCTCGGACAAGCAGTCTTGATGTGGAGGCTGGAGAGCTGCCGCAGCCCGACGCTCCCGAGTTCGCCGCCTCAGGAACCCCGCTGAATGGCCCAGAAGCTAGTGGTCGCGCCCGGGGCTTCGGCCAGCTCCGCCTGAAATTTGAAGCACTTTGCAAGAGGAAGGGGGTCCAAGCTGAAGTGGTGACACCTACCGGCCGCTGAAGTAGAGGAAGTACATAGCCACGAATGAGTGAGTACCTTATCTTCGCGATTTCTTGTCTGCTGCAACCTTTCCAAATGATGGCTCTTCAGGGTCCCTTCGGCTGCACCGGTGAGGCCTCCCGAGATGCTGCCTTCACCAGTCCTTAGCTTTCTCCTGGTCTCAAGCCCCCCATGTCCGACCACCACACGAGGCACGGGGCCTGCCCAAGAGGCGGACACGCTGATGGGGGGTCTTGACCCTGCTTTCCTGGTATCCTTCCTTTGTGATT
This sequence comes from Triticum urartu, assembly GCF_003073215.2. Taxonomy (NCBI): domain Eukaryota; kingdom Viridiplantae; phylum Streptophyta; class Magnoliopsida; order Poales; family Poaceae; genus Triticum; species Triticum urartu. The sequence continues at coordinate 190,565,597 of NC_053022.1, forward strand.
CGTCCTAGGGTGCAGAAGGTGTGCCAAGGGCTCCTCCATCGGTCATCACTGGTGGTTGGGCAGCCCCAGCACTGGCTTCATTTTTGGGTGGAAAGGCCGCGCCACCCAGCACCTCCGCCGAGGCCCGCAAGGTGGCAGGGAAGGCACCGGGCTCGAGCCCCTTGACAGGGGCAGGCAGGCCACGTCAAGCTTTCCCAACAACCCTGAGCACGGAGGATGGGCTTGGCCGTGCGCTGGAGCTTGCACGCGGGCGCAGCGTCGTACGCCACGAGCTCTTCCGGGAAGGGATGGGTGCGCTGACTTGGCTCGGGGAAGAACTTGTCGATGTTGATGCTCACCTTGAGACGGAGGACCTTCTCCTGGCACACGAGTGGCACCAGTTGAAGGTCGCCATGAACCTTGGGCATCTTCAGCATGAAAGCGACAAAGCAAAGGCAGCGGTGTCCCTTGCAACCTCGCGTGAGGCTAGAGCCCGGGCCTTGGAGGATGCCAGGAAGGCCGACCATCGTCGTGAAGCCGCCGAGGAGCCTGAACGGGAGCTCCAGGTGTTGAACGCTACCCTTGAGCAGCAGATCGAGGCGCGCAGGGCCGTCTTGGCGTCCATGAGGGGTGCACCTTCCGAAGAGAAGGAGATCTTGAAACACGAGGAGGCACTGGCGTTGGATGCCTTGGAGCGCAGCCTGGAGCTTGAGGACGTCGTCACCGCACGGGAAGCCAAGGTCCAGGAGGAGGTCAGCCGGAGGGTGGCGAAGGTTCACGAAGATCATGCCGATGAGTACTTCCTGAAGTTGGAGCTCCTGGAAGGCCGAAGTTGAGGGCAGGACCACCGCCCTTAAGGCAAAGCTGAACGAGGCGGAGCAGCGCGAGAGGGCCGCCAAGGCGGCTGAGGCTTATGCCCTGGTCGACTTGGCCTCCTCACGCGCCGACTTTCTCTCGCTTCTGCAATAGATTGGCGGCGCTGCATCCCTCATGAAGCAGAACACGGACGAGGCGTGTCGACGGGAGACACTGTAGCGTGAGCATGCTCCTATGCTTCAGGCCCTCAGAGTGACGGCCAACCGAGCCCTGAGTGCCATATACGAGGAGAGCGCCCCTCATCCTCGCATGGAATATTAGGCTAGCCACCTTCGGTTCTTCACCAAGCTCGTGACGCGCCGGGAGGACCAGGCTGTGAGGGCTTGCGAGATCGTAAAGGAGAGGAGTCAGGGCCTCCTTGGGTGCGCATTCTCACGTGTCTTCAGTCACCTTCAGAACCTCGACCCCCACTTTGATTTTGACGCTTCCATTGCCCCCGTGCTGGGGTTATCCGGAACAACCTGTCGTACTGGGTGGACGATCATGTGGACGCTCTTGTCAGAGAGTTCGCCCCCAAGGACGACGCAGCGGTGATCGCTGCGGATGAAGATGGCTCGGACCACGACAATGAAGACGACGTCAGTGGCAGCGCAAGTAGCGCAGATGAGGGCGACCAGGACGGTACTAGAGGTAGCACGTCTAGTTAGGCCTATGTTCCTTCGCTTTGACCTGCACGCAAAAACTCAGGCATGGCCCCGCAGGGCATGAGAGTATTTTGGAGGGGGAGCCCCTTGTAATGTATAAATATATGTCATGCCTTTTAAAGTAGGACTTGAAATGTGCTATCGCGAGCTTGTGAGCTCCTGAGCAGGGTTGTTGCTGAGACTTATCTTGATTTTAGTAGGAATTGAGCGGGTCTTGAGGTCGCAGACGTGCCTTCCTTCTGAGGAGAGCCCTTCGGGGCCTGCGAGGTTTTTGACCTCCCAAGGGGCCTGCTGGCTCGCCCAAGAGAGCCTCGCGAGGAACGAATGTCAAACTATGATTGGGTATGCGTGTGGTGATCCTGCGGTGATTGCATCCTTGGCCTGGGGGCTTGCCGTCGGCCGGGCCAACCCAAGTGTGCTTGGCGTGCCATACCACACCGAGCCCCCGCTCGCAAGGCGCTCGTAGGGGGAAAATTGGGTGCGGGCCCCTCAGAAAAATAGGCAACCAGAAGGCGAGAAATCGACAAAAATCGAGAAATACTCCCCCAGTTTTAATAACACAAAGAGAACTTCGAATCTCAATCCAAAAGGCGGCGAATTGGGTTACAAAAGAAGGGACAAAAGAAAATAGCCGCGTCCGGCATGTAGCTAGTCTTCTTGTCTTCTCACCAGCGTGGAGCTAAGTTCTTTCACCGGGTGTGAGCATAGTCATTGGGGGACAGTATCGATGGCTAGCACGGAGCATGGTGCTTCCACTTGGACATGGGCGGGGGCCCCCGTGAGGCCCGAGGGTGGCACTCAGGAGACTCCGGGGCGTGTACAGCCCCGCTCATTATTACGTGAGACTGTCACGAGCCGAGACCTTCACATGCATGAGCATTGCTTCATATCGCCAGACGAGGGGCCTGCCCTGCACCATCCTCGACCACCATTGGGGCATTCGGAAACCAGGACAAGACCAAGGGGCAAAGGGAATGCTGGCGGCGCCCTCGGCGACCACGGGCCCTCTGCCGGGGGGAAGGGCTCGCTCGCGCCTTCCCCGGCAGATGACCTACCTCCATGCAGCACCTTGTTCCAGGCGGCACGGGTGACGCCCTGGCTCCCCCCCCCCACACACACAGCTACTAGTGCGCCTCTCCCACCCAGGGTGGAGACACTGCCCTAGGGTCCCTGGCCGCTGCTATTGCCTGGTTCACCTGCGGCCCATGGTTAGAGTAAGCATGCTCCTGAGATACTAGCTGTACCCAACGATTATTGTTGTTGAAGGGGTCGGTGAAGCTTCCTGGCGCCTCGTGCAAGGCCTCAGCCTCTTGTGTCCCTTCTACCCAGCCTGGCTCGGGGAACAAGCTTAGGCCTTCGCCTGACATGTACTCCAGGTCCATCCTGCGGGGCACATAGGCTTCCGTGGTTGGTATGCCGGGGCCATCGCATGGGTGCCCCGCGCCGTGGGCCACCCGGCCGGGTGCCTGGTCCTGACGTCTAGGGGTGACATCGAACCGCGGCCCTGCAAGGGACCGCCAGAGCTTACCTTGCCTGGAGGTGGTGCAGTTGTGGTAGGACGAGCGGCACAGTGGGCCATGTTGACATTGTCGGGTCCCCCGGGCGCTCCGGGGCCGCGCGGGAACGCCGGGGTCCGGCATGGGCCCCTGCCACCACCTACAGCATGGGCAGGGTGCAGAAGGGTGCCGCACCCCTGCACATGGTGTCAAGCAGATCGGCGACACGCTCCAGCACAGTGTCGCGACCGCCCTCTGCCAACCTACAACGCAGCAGCTCTCATGCTACGATGATTGCATCTTGCATGTTTGCCTGCTCCCGACGAGTTTGTGGTGTTTTTGCCGCGGCATAGGTCGAAGATCGTGTGGTGGCGCCCGTACGCCATGGTGTGAGGGCGAATGGCGCTGGCCCGCGCCACCCGCGTCCGGCGGTGTTGGGCGCTGTGCGGGCCACCTGGAGCGCAGAGTGGAGGTCTTCTTGTGAGGATGGATCCGTCCGGACAGGCCAAGCAGCCCAGTGCTTGGTATGAGCCCTCAGATCATCAGCCATCGGAGCTGCGGGGCGATGGCGGGCCGAATGGAAGAAGAGAAGCCCAGACGCACCCCCACCTGGCGCGCCAAATGTCAGATTCAGGGTTCCGGAAACCCTTGAGAGGTTCGAACTCTGGGGTGCGTGCGAAGAACTCGTCCTCCCCAGTCTGCCCGCTCAACGATTCCAAGGCCTAGCTCGACGAACCCAATGAACAAGGGACACGACAGTTTGTCTTGGTTCGGGCCACCTTACGGTGTAATACCCTACTCCAGCTTTGTGGTGGATTGCCTTGAGGGGCTGAGGATGAAATAGTACAGTGGTAGAATAGCCTCAGGAGGTGAGGTGCTCTTGAGCTCGATGAGCTAGTGGATGAGAGGATCATCTGAATGATCCCCCCTTTTCTATGGTGGTGGCTAAGTCCTATTTATGAGCTAGTGGTGACGCCGTCGTGGGCTCTGCGGTGACCTCCGTCCTGTCACCCTGGCGGACTTGGTCTTGTTGCACCGATATGGAAACCTTTGCTTGATTCCTCGGGACCCTGCTCCTGTGCCTTGCCTCCTTAGCACCAAAGAGGAAACTGGTACACTGCGCCCTTTGGCGCCCGCCTGGCCTTGGTCGTCATGGCTCATGTCATGTGAACCTCGTGAGGTGCATCTTACATAGAAATCTCTGCTCCTCGGGAGCCAGCCTGGTGAGGCCGCTCCCCAGGGAGGTCTTGGCGTCATCTGCCTCACGAGGCTTGCCCGCTCGTGAGGGTCTTGGGTTGTTGTTGCCGAAGCTGGGCCGTACCGGGCCGTCGACGGAGCCACGCCGTGGGCGGCAGGCACGCAAGTCTGTGTACCCCCATTCCCAGAACGCCAACAGGCTAGCACCTCGTACAAGCATAAAAATAGAGTGAAGGACAAATATTGTCGTGTAATCACATACCCTCCTTTCCCTAGTTTAGATGAACCATTGATGATCAATTTGAACCAGTGCATGAGATTAAAATTAATTTTACCTAAATAGAGGGTGTAGAATAAACTACAACAACTAGATTTGCAACGACGGGATGCTGACGATATCTTCAAAGAACATTGCAGCAACAGCGAGGCTTCACAGCAACATATGGTAAGCCAGTGTGATTTAGTACATGTGAAATGTAATGTGTGTGGGCTGCTTTCTTGGATTGTGCCCTCAACCTATAATCCTACAGAATTGCAAATTGTTCAGTTGTCTGCTTTGTTGTATTGCTTGATAAGAATGCTTGTTTGTTACTTGTTTGGCTATACCTAAGTTGGACAATATGTCAGCAGTGCCTGTTGTACTATCGTAAAGAAATGCATGCCTAGTTCATTTGAGTCCTTAACTTTTCCTATGAACTTCATCACAGGACTGTCTTCGTAGTTTATATGAGGCCACACTGGTAAGTGCTTTATCAGATTATTTCAACTGCTTAGATGCCTTGGCAACTTAAATATAGCGGTGGCACACTCCCTTTCAACTAGGGATGTCGACTGGGTCCTGTTTAATCCCGATTAAAGTCCACTAGTGGTATGATAGTTCGAAAGAATTTTTGTTTTTTGAGGAAAATGAACAAGGGAGCTAGCAAAAACTGGCTAGATGGGACTGGCAGATGTTGTTTATTTGCCACTTACATCCCTAGTTTCATCTTACCATTTTAATTTCTTTTCGCCTAATGCTGTTTCGAACCATTTAAATATAGCTTGCCATGCTCGACAATAATTCTTATGTCATTTACCATGTAAGCTTACTACCTGGATCATGCGATAACTATCTCTTACTTATGTCCAGCGGAAACCTTTTAGGATGCCGTTCACACTAGGACAGAATGTACAAGCCCAAAATCTATTTGTGGAATCAGTGCACCATCCATGTTACCAGGTGGTAGCAGTTCAGAGGCAACACCACTGGAGAGCAGTATGAACACAGATATTATAGTTCTTGAGGCTCTGCTAGAGGCAGAAAGAGATGGTGTGGCTGCCATGAATGAGGTAATGTTAATCTTGAGGCTGGAAGTTAATCAATTAGCTACACGAATTATGCAAACAACCCAGGAATTGGAGGAAGTAAGAATGTTGCATTTGAAGACAAGGGAGGTACTGCTACTTCTGCTATCTGAAGCCCAGGATAATCCTAGTTCTTCTTTAGATACCAGTTGAAATTGTCACTAGATTATTATACTTGCATGTTATTTCATGCCTCTGAATGGATTATGTTGTATGACCCCCTATGTTGTCCATGTGTTGTAATGATCCGAATTTTTTAGGTGAGGTAATCCTAAGTACTTGTATGATTAACATAAGGTGAACTGTTTTTCGTGTGAGCATATTCTATTGGATGAAATAACTGTTTGACTCAAAGTATCCAACCTACTGAATTCGAAGATCAGGACATTTCTAAATCACAATCATATATAAAGGTGGAATAAATCTCTGTCGTGGTTTTGAAGAAATAAATAACAAAACATAGAATTAATCGAATAAAAATTGGATTTGAATTTAGTTGCCAGGGCCCAGGGTACATGTGAATGCTAATTCTCCCAAGTTTTGAACGAAGCGGCTAAACACCTACTATCATTTGCGGGCTGCTCAAAGCAAGTGTTTGCGAGATGGAAATTACTGTCTACCCCTAACACTTGACATCCTAATCGATCGGATTTACAGTGCTGTCAATAGGGGTAGACTAGTAACTTCAATCGGACATGACACGACCGCCTCTGAGCCCATTTAGACACGGTGGGCGCCAAACGTGGGTGGCAAAACACATTTGATTCAAGTTCGTCTGAAAGGCATGCGTCTCTCCCTCCATTTCCCCATTCATACACGGTGGGCGGCAAAACAAACTCTCCTCGTCTGAAATCAATGTAAGCAAATATTTTTAACAGGGGTAGATGTGTAACTTCCCTCAGATGTGACAAAACTGCCCTACATGCCAGCCCCGTTCATACACCGTCGGCGCCAACCGTGGGCGGCGAAATACCCTCTCCTCGCCTGAAATCGCTACCGGCAAATATTGGGGAGATGTGAGATTATCGTCCTGTCCCCAACCGATGTCCAAAATTTTAAACGGGGGATAAGTTTGTATCTTCCCCACAATTCAGACAAGCACGTCCCAAAGTTTGAGATCCCCCCTCTCCATCCATTTCCCCATTCATACACTGTCTGTGCCACAAGAACCTCCCCACTACGGCCAGCCTCCTCCGTTCGCCACCCCATCATCCACCTTGACGGAGCCGCTACCCCTACCCCATCGTCCACTGCAAGAAATGGACGTTTCTGATCCATGGCGCCGGACCAAGATCCTTTCATCTCGTCCTCTTGCTTCATCGGCGTTGTCGTCCACCTTGTCGTTGCTGCTCCTACGACTGCCTTGTCCATGGCAACATGAATTATCCCTTGACCCAGCCGTTCTAAAGTCTTCTTCCGCGCCGCTGATAGCCATCGCACCTGCAAGACCCTCAACGTATCAGCAGGGGCCTACACAGCGTCACGAGAGAGGTGGTACTCTTTCATATATTCTTAAGTTATTGATCTCACCCGGAAAATAGATCGTAAATTGTTTACTGTACTTTTCTTGTCCCTACCAAATCATAGTGGCTAGTTGAAAGCAAACATTGGTTCTGAAGTAGCCTTGTCTGGTTTGCACCTTTAGATCCGCCATGGCACGGTCACTATACTCGTAAAGCTATGGTTTCCCCCATTTATATTCACAACCATCATCGTAGTTGCTGCGTGTCGTGCTAGCACTGCTCCTCAAGACCTCAACCCATCAAGCGAAACAACATGCCACTCATAATTCCAAAACTTAGCTGTTTAAATACGAATCTGATATGATGCTCATGTTACTAAAACCAAGAATGTTTAATTGGTCACCTAATGTTCCTATATTCATTTCGAAAAGCATGTGCGCCACCCACTGGTCCAGCTAGTTCCACTTTCCTGATTTTACTCTTGATGCTTAGGGTTTTCCCCTTTTATCTACTCTACTATGATCTGTGCAGGTGCTTTCTGTCGTACTAGCAGTACTCCACCCTTCAAGCTAAACAACACAACACTCATAATTCCAAATCTTAGTTGTTCAAATATGATTGTGATATGATACTAATATTAGTTAACATACACATTTAATTCTTTAGCTAAAGGTCCCACTTGAGTTTCCAAATGCATGTCGCGACATATAGAGAAACAACAGAGTTTCATTTCTTTGTCACTTGTTGACCATACTTTCTTGTCCATACCAAATCTTAGTTGTTATTTCAAAGCAAACATCGATTTCTAACTACCCTTTGCATGGTTTGCAGCTTCAGATCTGCCATCCCACTGCCATGGTCAACACTATACTCATCATGCTTACGGTTTCCCCATTTTAGGATGACCACAATCAGCCTACGTGGTTCCTGTCGTAATAGCACTGCTCCACCCATCGAGCTAAACAAGCTTAGTTGTACAAATTTAAATATGATATTATGCTGATATTAGTAAAACTGAGACATGTTTAATTGGTCATCTAAATGTTCAACTTTAGTTTCGAAATGCATGTGAGCCACATATGGAGAGACCGGAAGGAATAGTATTTCTCTATGCGCTCTGGTTCATCATGGGTGGGCAACAGACATTGTATAGAAAGACTTGTAATATCTTCAATCTACTTGCTCTTCTACTCTTCTTTAACATGATCCTCTTCTCTTCTTCAATAAATATGTTCCCTATTGGAAAGAGTAGCAGACACATTTGCAGTCGACTGGTTGAGTTGTTCTCCCTTAGTATATTTTGAATCTATCAGGTCAGGACGACTTGTTATTCTTTACTATATGTTCAAGCTGTCATCTGCGAAGTATCATCACTTCTGGAGCTCTCATATTTTGAGTAGTAGGCCACATTATATTAATGCACACACGAAATTACAGCATGCATGACATCTCTCAGAAGAATTGCAGTGATAGCACAAAGGGGTTTACAGGGAGGCAGTATTGGATTAGAATCATGTCTGCATTACAAAGATAATCTCACTTGTTTTTATGTTTTCATGCATGTCAGGTATTGAACATGACCAAAATGAATATGATAATGGGCACACAAGAGGAATATTGCGGAACTATCCATTGGCTAACAAACTTGGCATGGTGGAGGATGGCCTATCTTATTCACCCATCAGGGTACTTGCTCTAACTTGGCAAGGTTGTATTGGTCACACATATTTTGCATATGACCTCTTGCATTACTTCTACTTTGTTACACCACCATCTGCTTAGTTTAAGCATCATATATGACTATATGCCATACCTATCCATTTTCTGTACATATTCCATGTGTCATCATACTATGTTTTACTAGTCAAATGTTGTTCTTTAGTAATAGATGTCCAAAAGGAAGAGGGTGATTGCAGATCTTCAAGGAGTACAAACTTGGTATTTGCAAAAGGTTGTGATACCTATTAAAACAGATAGATCAGCAGCCACAGAAAACACAGGCCTAATTGTACCACACTTTACCCCTCCTCCACTGGCCAAACACATATTAGAACTGCTGAGAGCCTAGCGTCAGGTACTGTCTATTATATCAATTCAAAATTTGAACTCCTAAATTTCTGCATGTGCCTTACCTTCTCTCTTGTATGAAAACTAATTTCAGATGTATCTCCTTGCTTAAAGGTTCATAGGATCTCACAACAATATTGGGCACTGCATTGCTCTTGTCAGTACCACTTGCCCTTTGCCAGCATACTTACACTCACTGATGTTTGATTGTGTAGCGTCACTATAAATGTTTTCTTCTTTATCCTCATTTGCTCGAAATTATAATATCTATGTTTACTATTGGATAAATGTAGAATTAACACAATGGTTATGAAGTTTTGGATTGCTCATGTAAGTACCTGTTGTCATGTACTCCCTCTGTATCGAGTTAATTGTTCATAAATTGGATGTATTTAGAACTTAATAGTGCTAGATACATCCAATTGAGCCACAAGTAATAACGGATTGTGGTGGTATTAGTGTACTTGCATCGCAAGCTAGTTGATTGTCTAGCATTTCTCTACATCTTATCTGCCCTGCCCTCCACTTTCTCCAAATCATCATATCTACATTTACTCTTACCAAAATGTTGAATAATGCCAATGCGATTGCACACGTTGATGTGTGCATTCCTCTTCTTAGTACCTTTTGCCTTGTAATGCTATACATAATTAATTGCTACTTTATTATGTATCATCAGTCTGCACCTGAGCTTCATTATCTTGTGTTTCTTTCAATATTATTTGATCTATATTTACTCTTTGCAAAATGTATAATAATGGCAACGCTTATAAAAAAAGTTTCTTTAGGCAATTTATTGAATTATCCTTCCATCGACATGGAGAAGGGCTTTGTCAAGCCCGTGTTAACATGTAATGTAAGTTCATCCTTCTCAAGCCTTCAAACTTTGTTCTATTATATATTTGGACAGGCATCATTTCCTCCACTATTGTTTACATCTGATTGGATGTTTGCAACAACTACCAGTTTTAAATTGTACTTGTAAAAACATGTTCCTTATGCAGAATAGATCCATTTATTTTCTTATATAATTGTGAATCCTGTTACGTGTCTCCTTGTTCCTCTTTCAGAGTCGTATCTCTTATGCCAGGAAGAACTTTAGGGAAGATAGTGAGCCAAACCATCTTGACGAGAGCGAGATGACCCCAAGGTCCTGTCTTGATGAAGATAGTGACTTGAAACTACTCACCCGTGGCTTTGAGACAACTTCTATGTAGTCGCTGCATCAATAAGTCCGACTTCTTCAGTCTCAACTTAAAGCGAAAAGGCTTGCTTCAGCTCAGCTCCGACTTGATGTCAATGATGCAATGAAAATCTCAGAGGACTTCCTTGTGCACTATGGTGCTATAAAGCTAGGGGTGGAGCATCTATCGTTGACACAAATGAGGTCTCATCAGCTTGTTCGGCTGCTTGCGGAGCCCGTCCTAGCCAGGCCTAATGCCTTCTGAAGTGCTCTTAGTTTTGTATATTCTTTTGTTGGCGCATTTATATGCATTGCTGGCGACCTTTGATGCCCAGTGTATGTAATCCGCGGTTGAGGTAGTCCTGGATTAAGGGTTCCTCGGGTATCCGGGTTGTATGATATGGGCTGTGAAGATACAAGGTAGAAGGCCTAACCCCCGTGTTCGGATAGGACTCTCCTTTGCTTGGATGGCAAGATTGGCGTCAATATGTATAGTTTCCTTCCTTTCTAAACCGACTCTGTACAACCGTAGAACCTTCCAGTGTCTATATAAACTGGAGTGGTTAGTCCATAGAGATCATCAGAATTCATATAGGCTAGACATCTAGGGTTCTAGCCATTACGATCTCGAGGTAGATCGACTCTTGTAACCCGTATACTCATCAAATACAATCAAGCAGGACGTAGGGTTTTACCTCCATTAAGAGGGCCCGAACCTAGGTAAACATCGTGTTCCCTGTGTCCCTTGTTACCTTCGATCCTCAAACGCACAGTTCGGGACCCCTACCTGATATCGGCCAGTTTTGACACCGACATTGGCGCTTTCATTGAGAGTTCCACTGTGCCGACAGAAGGTTCGATGGCTCGTTTGATCATCAACAATGATGCTGTTTCCGGGGAAACTTTCATCCCTGGTCAACTTTTTGTGTTTGGTGGCTTCGCTCTAAGTGCCAACTCAATTGGTCACCTTGAACAGATCGACAGCTACACCCCTGGTCATCAAATCAGATTCGGGAGCCTGAATTACATTACTGATATCCGAGGAGATTTCATCTTCAAAGGGTTCGTGGCCTCGACCACTATTCCTTATCTCCAAGAAGGAAACCCATCGGATCCATCATCAAGCACCACTCAAAGACCAACTATCATCTCTGCCCTGGCCTTAGATCCATAGCAGTCCACCTCATCCGAAGAGGGGAGTTTGGACACTATCGGACTCTCTCTTACTACGGAACTTTCTGTCGAAGACCCCAGAGGGGACTGTGTTTTTGGCCAACCTAGAATCAAACAGGACTCCCTATTATCGGGAGCCAAACTCTCCCCTAGACGCTAACTCCGAACTCTCAAGGCATGAGTCTAGTGAGCACGGCCTGGTAGAATCTACTATGCCCGGCCCCGCAGGTCCCCACTTCCCCGTCCGACCTTCGCTCCTAAATGAGGCCCTGGACTTAATGTGATCTCTTTCCCTCACGGAAGTATCATGTCCGAACTACTCCCAGCCTGGATTAGGGGATGAGAGCGGGGAATTTTACGTCCCACCCACCACCCACTTAATAGCCACTGTCGAGGTGTAACGCCCCGGATACAACTTTCCATTTTTGTAACTCTGACTCTACCATTTTCGGCTTTAAGTTATGAGATTCCCTTCGTGTTTGGGTTTTGTTTTTGTTTTGCATTTTGTTCATGTCTTGCATTCCATATCATGTCATCATGTGCATCACATTTGCATGCGTGTTCGTCTCATGCATCCAAGCATTTTCCCCGTTGTCCGTTTTGCAATCCGACACTCCTATGTGCCCCGGCGTACCACTTTTGTCTCTTTTCGTGAGCGGGTGTTAAACATTCTTTGAATAGACCGAGATTTGCCAAGTGGCCTTGATATACCATCGGTAGACCGCCTGTCAAATTTCGTGCCATTTGGAGTCTGTTTGATGCTCCAACGGTTAACCGGGGAACCGTAAAGGCCTCTTCTGTGTTGAAGCCCAACACCCCTCCAAAGCGGCCCAATAACCCATCCAAACCTCTTCCATGTTCTCCGCCGTCGGATCACGATTGCGTGGGCGAAATCTACACTCCATTTGGACACACCTACCTCCTCCTACCTATAAATAGGTGGTCCTCCCTGAAAATTCGCGCAGATGAAACCCTAGCGTCTTCGTCCTCGCGCCGTCGGACACATCCGTCCGCGCCGGACATGTCCGCCGGACACGTCGCCCTGACTAATGGGGTCACGCCACGTCACCTCCACCGCCTCCCTCCTCCACTCCATGGACGCCATGTCACTGACCCCGCCGCCGGTCAACGCCCACCACCGTGTGGGTCTGCCTTGCCCAGATCCGGCCTGCGCCGGGCCGAACCGGGCCCGACGGAGCCCCGCGTCACAGCCGCCCCGCTCGCCTGCGTGTCGCTGCCGCCCGGTCGCCGCCTACCTCTGTCGGCCATGATGAGGACACCACAAGCATCGACAAGTCTCCAACAATTATAGGTCCAATCACAAGAAGTCGCGCCAAACAAATAAGTGACCAGGTGAACGCTAACTTAAGTTTACCTTGTAACCTTTGATGACACAACTATGCTTTCATCTCCCATTGTTGTTGGTTGAACTTAGGTATAACATGGAAGAGCAATCCAACAACCTATGAGCTCTTGAAGCAACCGCTTTGGAGGAACAAGTTTGGAGAAAACAAGTTTCAAGTGAAGCTGACTGTCAGTTTTTACCTCTGATGTTTGTGTGCACACCCATATGGTGGAGAGACGGGGCCATAGGGGTACATCAACAGAAGCTACATCAAATTATCTTTCCAATGCAAAAAACCTCACATCATTTGGAGTTGTGAGTCAAAAGTTCTAGTCATTCTCGTGGAAGGTGTCCAGGCTGTAAGACTTCGCGAATTTCCGAGGAGCTCTGCAACAACTCCCAAAGTTGACTGCTTATTCACCCAAGAAGCCATGCAAACCTGCTTACTTTTGAAACCATTTTCACACCTAGCTAAGGGGGGTTGTCCCTGCTATAAAACCCCATCTCCCCCATCCTCTAGAAAAACCTTTTGTCAAACCATTCAGCTACAAGCTTATGCAGCAAGACTGCTAGAGAGATCCGAGAGATCTTGCTAGCTTTGCTCTTATGAGTTTATTCGGATTCGCAAGAAGGAGCCTCTGGTTCCCCCTAGTTCGTGCTCTACGGTTCCGGCCGTTTTGTGTGGATTAGTCCCGGTTTGTGGTTCTGCGATTGTTCGGACAGCGGGTTGGAGTTCTTGTAGCTTCGGTCAGCCATCCCCAACGTACGGGTTACATCCAACCTTGGCAGGTATAAAGCTAGTTATCCCGGCTGCTTGCAGCTAGTTATCCCTCCCGATTCGATCCTACGACGTGAAGATCGGGCCACCCTCGAGCGTGAACTCGTTCATTGGGATCCCACCTATCATCTGGCATCAGAGCCTTCGTTGACACGGTAGGATATGTTATCCAAGTTTATCTTGCTATCATCCTTTTAGATCGAGTGTTTTTCATGATATATTTTCTGTCCTAGAAGTCCAAAGCCCCACCAAAAATAAATCCAAGCCTTGTTGGTGTTGAGATCTTGTTGTTGCATACCTTGCATGTTCTTCATCTTTTAGATCTGCACCAAGTTCATCTTCATAGCTGTTTTCAGATTTGGTTGTTGTGCTTTGGAAAAAGAGAGAAAAAAGTGGCAAAAAAATCAAAGAGAGAAAAAAAGAGTGGCAAAAAAAAGTCAAGAGAGAAAAAAAAAGTGTTGTGCAAGATCCAAAAGTTTCATCTTGGTAGAAAAAATTTCAGAAGCTTGTGTGTTGCATGTTTTTTCAATCTTGGTGCAAAGGTGCAGCAGATCTATCCCCATATTTTCTTGGTTTGCATCAACTTGATTTCAGCACAAGCCCCTTTTTTGTTTACCCCACCAAGCTCCACCAAAAAACGAAGCTAGTTATGTTACTATAAAAAATGCTTATGTATAGGAAGCATATATCTGTGAAAGTACTTGTACAAGTAGGTTGGGTTTCAGTTATAGTTTGAGTTATATTTCCTTGTCTTTCAATCGCTTTAACACATCCGGGAGAAGCACAATCTCATGTGAACTCATAAGAACTTTGGTGAGTAAGAGGTGAAGTTGTGTGATTCCACAAAATTATCCTACTCCACTTTTGGCCTTACTAACATGGTAGGGTCTAGATCGAGTGTTCATGGAGAAAACCATGGGGAAGAAGATGCCCCGGTCACATGTGCTGAGCTGCAGTGACTCGAGAACAACTTACTCCAAGCCATGGAAAGGATGCTTCACGAGCGTCCTGTAGCGGGTGGTGATAGGGTTCGACACCGACAACACCCTATTGATCCACTTGAGGAAGTTGGCGATGAGAATTCTGTGCATGCTGTTGTTGACGGTGACTTGGAGGATGATAACAACATCCATGGTGGACATGTGGCTGTTGCTCGTGGGCGTGGTGCTGCTGCTCATGGAGGGCAGCGAGGAGGACAACTTCGAGGGCGAGGCCATGGTCCTCGTGGGCACTACTATGACCCTCATGAGCGTGTTGCTCGTGGTCATGGAGATTATTTTGATGATTATGATGGTGTCCCATACCATCATGCTGCTGAAGATGGGCGTCGTGCAGAACGTCATGATCGAGATGACATGGCAAGAATCAAGTTGCACATCCCCAAGTTCACAGGAAAGGAAGACCCCGATGCATATTTTGATTGGGAAGAGCTGTGTGATCAGATTTTTCGTATCCATAACCTTGCTGATCCAAAGAGAGTCAACCTTGCTTGTGTTGAGTTTTCTGGTTACGCAGTCACTTGGTGGAACCAACTCCAAGAAAATCAGCTGCTGCTAGGCCGTGACCACATTGACACTTGGGAAGAGATGAAACAAGCCATGAGGCGAAGGTTTGTTCCTTCGCAATATCAAAGAGATCTCCGAAATAGATTGCAGCGCCTCAGCCAAGGTATGCGCACGATGGATGAGTACTACAAAGAGATGGAATTGTTGTTGGTTCGTGCTCGTATTCATGAAGATGAGGAGTCAAAGATGGCAAGATTTTTGCATGGTCTCAACAATGAAATTTAAGATTTTGTGGAGATGTTTCCCTATAACACTCTACAAGATATTTTGGAGCAAGCAAAGCGCACAGAGAGGAAGGTGCAGCGGGGTGGTCATGGATGGATATCTCATAGCCGCACCACCACACCATGTCAAAGGTCGCAGCCAAGTGCCTCTCATGGTGGTTCTCAGTTTCAGCATACTTCACACCCTACCACCACCCGGCGAACAGCGGCTTCATCGGCATCATCACCGTCTCCTAGGAATGTTGACAAGCGTGCTCCTTCTGCTGCTGGAAGTACTTCTAACCCCACGGCTGTGCCATCATCTCGAAGCCGAGATATTGAGTGTTGGAAGTGCAAAGGGCATGGTCACATTTCTTCTGAATGTCGAAACAAGAGAGTTCTCTTTGTGAATGAACAAGGTGAATGGGAATCTAAGAGTGAGCATGAAGACAATGGAGCATTGGGTGATCATGAGGATGAAGAGGGCGAGAAGAGTGGTTGTGATATTCAAGCCGACATGGGAGATTGCTTTATTTCTCGTCGTGTGCTTAGTGTTAATGCACCTAGAGAAGAGAAAGGGCAGCGACATAATATTTTTCACACTCGTGGCACCATCAAGGACAAGGTTTGCAGAATTATTGTTGACAATGGCAGTTGCAACAACATTGCAAGTTCAAATTTGGTAGAGAAGTTGGGACTGAAACAAACAAGGCAACCAAGTCCATATAAGATGCAATGGCTCAATCAGTGTGGTACACTTCGAGTAAGCAACATTGTCACCGTTCAGTTTTCCATTGGGAAGTACCCAGCTCAAGTGGAATGTGACGTGGTGCCAATGCAAGCATGCCAATTGCTGTTGGGAAGACCTTGGTTGTATGATCATGATATGCAAATCAGCGGCCGTACTAATTGTCTCTCATTACAATGCGAGGGAGAGCGCATATCTTTGCTTCCTTTGACACCCGAAGAAATATTGATGGATGATCTAAAAAAGAAAGAGAGAGTGAGCGAGAAACACTTGAGTGACATCCACCAACATAGTGAGCAAGAGAATCCAAAGCCAAGTAAAACCCCATAGCTTAAATTGACCAAGACATGGGAAAAACAGGGATTAGTTATGATGGCTAGGAAAAGGGACATGAGAGAGTTGAGAGAACCCAGTTCCGTGTTCTTTGTACTTTGTACAAGGAAAATTTTATTTCTACTAATGAATTAACCTCCACCACTCCTGTTGTTGTTGTTGAAATGTTGCAGGGGTATGAAGATGTGTTCCCTGAGGAGATACCACCAGGGCTGCCACCGCAAAGAGGCATTGAGCACCAAATTGATTTGGTACCAGGAGCCCCATTGCCGAACCGACCACCATACTGCACAAACTCGAAGGAAACCAAGGAGATTCAACGACAAGTTGAAAGCCTACTAAACAAAGGTTATGTAAGGGAAAGTCTCTCTCCTTGTGTTGTACCCGTTCTTTTAGTACCAAAGAAAGATGGATCTTCCCGAATGTGTTGTGATTGTAGGCCTATTAACAACATCACCATGAGGTATAGGCACCCAATACCTAGGCTTGATGATATGCTTGATGAACTTAGTGGTACCACCATCTTTTCTAAAATTGACTTGTGAAGTGGCTACCACCAAATAAGAATGAGAGAGGGTGATGAATGGAAAACTGCTTTCAAAACAAAATATGGTTTGTATGAGTGGTTAGTTATGCCATTTGGATTGACAAATGCACCTAGTACCTTCATGAGATTGATGAATCATGTGCTTAGAATGTTCATTGGCAAGTTTGTGGTTGTTTACTTGGATGACATCCTGATTCATAGCAAAACTTTGGATGAACATGTTGAACACATTCGGTGTGTGCTTGCTGTTCTAAGAGAGGAGAAATTATATGCTAACAAGGAGAAGTGCAAATTTTGCATAAAAAAGTTGTGTTTCTTAGCTTTTTTGTTTCAGGTCAAGATGTGGAGGTAGATGAGGAGAAGGTCAAGGCCATCCGTGAGTGGATGCCTCCACAAAATGTAAGGCAAGTATGAAGCTTTCTTGGCCTTGCTAGTTTCTATCGTCGGTTTGTGAAGGACTTCAACACCATTGCTGCCCCAATGAATGAGCTAACCAAGAAAGATATTCCCTTCAAGTGGGCAAATGCACAAGAGAAGGCCTTCCAAGAGCTGAAAGAAAAATTGACATCTACACCATTGCTTGCACTACCCAACTTTGTTAAGACTTTTGAGATTGAATGTGATGCAAGTGGTGTGGGTATTGGAGGCATACTAATGCAAGAAGGTAGGCCTATTACATATTTCACTGAGAAGCTAAGTGGTCCAACTCTAAATTATTCAGTTTATGACAAAGAATTATATGCATTTGTGAGATCTTTAGAAACATGGCAACATTATTTGTGGCCTAAAGAATTCGTGATACATTCCGACCATGAATCTTTAAAGCACCTTAGGGGTCAACAAAAATTGAACCGTAGACATGCAAAATGGAGTGAATTCATAGAATCTTTTCCCTATATTGTCAAGTACAAGAAAGGAAAAGATAATGTTGTTGCCGATGCTTTGTCTAGACGCCATATTTTACTCTCACAACTTGATACTAAAATTCTTGGGCTGCAAAGCACCAAAGAATTGTATGCCAATGACCCATATTTTGCTGAAACACACTCAAAGTGTAGTGAGGGGAAAGGTTGGGAAAAGTTTCACTTGCATGATGGATTGTTTTTTCGAGCTAACAAATTGTGCATCCTAGATTGCTCTATTCGTTTGTTTCTTTTGCACGAG
The DNA here is from genome assembly GCF_003073215.2 of Triticum urartu. Classification (NCBI taxonomy): domain Eukaryota; kingdom Viridiplantae; phylum Streptophyta; class Magnoliopsida; order Poales; family Poaceae; genus Triticum; species Triticum urartu. The sequence goes on from NC_053022.1 coordinate 190,583,702, forward strand.
GCTCATGCTGGTGGTCTCATGGGACATTTTGGAGCAAAGAAAACTGAGAGTGTGCTGATTGACCATTTCTTTTGGCCAAGGATAAGGCCTGATGTTGAGCGCTACATACTATGTTGTGAGATTTGCCACAAAGCTAAGTCACGTTTAACACTCATGGACTTTATAAGCCCTTATCCATTCCTAGTACACCTTGGGAAGATATTTCTATGGATTTTGTTCTTGGATTACCACGCACTAAGAGGGGGAGTGATTCAGTTTTTTTGGTGGTTGATAGGTTTAGCAAGATGGCTCATTTTATCCCGTGTCATAAGAGTGATGATGCTTCACACATTGCTGATTTGTTTTTCAGGAAAATCGTGCGGCTACATGGAGTACCATGCACTATTGTTTCAGATCGTGACACCAAGTTTCTGAGCTATTTTTGGAAAACGTTGTGGGCAAAGCTAGGGACAAATCTTCTCTTTTCCACTAAATGCCACCCACAAACGGATGGACAAACTGAAGTTGTAAACCGGACGCTATCCATGAAGTTGAGAGTGGTTTTAAAGAAAAATTTGAAGATGTGGGAAGAATGTCTCCCCCATGTGGAGTTTGCATACAACAGGGCAGTACATTCGACCACTAAATTTTGTCCATTTGAAATTGTTTATGGTTTCAAACCTGCTGCTCCCATAGATCTTTTGCCTTTACCATTGCAGGAGCGAACCAATCTTGATACAAGTAAGCGTGCTGACTTCGTGAAGAAAATTCATGAGAAGACCAAGGAAAATATTGAGAAGATGACTGAACAATATGCAAAACGAGCAGACAAGGGAAGAAAGAAGGTGTTGTTTGAAGAAGGTGATCTTGTGTGGGTACACCTGTGGAAGGATCGTTTCCCAGATCAACGCAAATGCAAGTTGCAGCCACGTGGAGATGGTCCATTCAAAGTTCTTGCGAAGATCAATGACAATGCCTACGAGATTGACCTTCCGATGGATTACGCTGTTAGTCCAACTTTCAATGTGTCTGACCTCTCTCCATACTTTGGACCATCAGAGTCGAGGACGACTCCTCTTCAAGAGGGGGAGGATGATGAGGACACCACAACCATCGACAAGTCTCCAACAATTATAGGTCCAATCACAAGAAGTCGCGCCAAACAAATAAGTGACCAGGTGAACACTAACTTAAGTTTACCTTGTAACCTTGATGACACAACTATGCTTTCATCTCCATTGTTGTTGGTTGAACTTAGGTATAACATGGAAGCAATCCAACAACCTATGAGCTCTTGAAGCAACTGCATTGGAGGAACAAGTTTGGAGAAAACAAGTTTCAAGTGAAGCTGATGCTGTCAGTTTTTACCTCTGATGTTTTGGTGTGGCAAACTCATATGGTGGAGATACGGGGCCATAGGTGTACATCAACAGAAGCTACATCAAATTATCTTTCCAATGCAAAAAACCTCATGTCATTTGGAGTTGTGAATCAAAAGTTCTAGTCATTCTCGTGGAAGGTGTCCAGGCTGTTAAGACTTTGCGAATTTCCGAGGAGCTCTGCAACAACTCCCAAAGTTGACTGCTTATTCACCCAAGGAAGCCATGCAAACCTGCTTACTTTTGAAACCATTTCACACCTAGCTAAGGGGGGTTGTCCCTGCTATAAAACCCCATCTCCCCCATCCTCTAGAAAAACCTTTTGTCAAACCATTCAGCTACAAGCTTATGCAGCAAGACTGCTAGAGAGATCCGAGAGATCTTGCTAGCTTTGCTCTTGTGAGTTTATTCGGATTCGCGAGAAGGAGCCTCTGGTTCCCCCTAGTTCGTGCTCTACGGTTCCGGCCGTTTTGTGTGGATTAGTCCCGGTTTGTGGTTCTGCGATTGTTCGGACAGCGGGTTGGAGTTCTTGTAGTTTCGGTCAGCCATCCCCAACGTACGGGTTACATCCAACCTTGGCAGGTATAAAGCTAGTTATCCCGGCTGCTTGCAGCTAGTTATCCCTCCCGATTCGATCCTATGACGTGAAGATCGGGCCACCCTCGGGCGTGAACTCGTTCATCGGGTTCCCACCTATCAGGCCACCTCCACTGAGCTCCGCCGCAAACCGCCCGCATGCGCCGGCTCCGCCGGTCTCCACCGCATCGCGCCCTCGCCCTCCCGCGCGTGCTCCGCCGCCGCACAGCGCTCCTCCGCCGCCATCGTCTCCTCCTCGCCGCGTCGCTCTCCGCCGGCCACCTCCTCCGCGCCTCGCCGGACCCAAGCTCGTCGGTGCCGAGGTCGCCGGAGCCAGATCCACAGCAGGTTGTTTTTCTTCCAAGTCCTTTCCCCTCATGTTTTATGCCCCTGTTCTTCATGCCATAACTCCATGACCGTAGATCCGTTTCTTATGCAAGATATATCCAAATGTTCATCATGAGATGCTATTCATTTTATTCCAATGTGACATGCTTGTTTGAGTCCATCTTGATGCCTAAATCACTGATGCAAGAGTGCTATAAAATGTTTGCTCCGGTTACTTAGCAGATTATCATGTTTTGTCATTTTTGTCACATTTGTTGTGTGCATCATATCGGCATGAGCTCTACATGAGTTATGATCTATTCCATGCCATATTTATAGGGGTGCTTTCCATGTATTTTTGTGATCAATGTGGTGCCTCGCACAAGCATGCAAAGTAGCCTTCATGATACTGCTGATTTCAGGGACTTAGGATTTGAGCAAGTCCTTTTCCTGCTGTTATTTTTATGCCATGTAAACATGTTGCTACAGTGAGATCCATGCTTGTTATGAGTTGCTTCAGTAAGGATGATTTGGACATATGGTTGTGCTCTATCCATCCATGCCCCTGTTTGCATTTATGGAGTTCCCTAGAATGTCTCAATCTTGCTCTACTTTTTCTATAAAATGTTCCTGCCAGATTGTTTACATGTCAATCAATTTTTCCATGGTTGTTGTAGTTGATCCTTGGCTATGTACTTTATCTTGCCTTGGTTAGCTTCATGAACATGTCTTCTTGCCGATGCTATGCTTACGTTGTCATGCATTGCATTGTGGTGAGTGATTTGAGCTCCAAAAGATGCTTTCATAACTCTGTTTATGACATGCTCTGTTTTTGTGCCAAGTGTGAAACTGTTAATAAAACTTGCTATGTTTACATGGGTGCCATTATATCTTCTATGCCTTTTTGGCTCAAGATCAGTAAGGGGATTTTGTTCTATGCTTTGAGTAGATTCATTCCATGCCTTTATTTGCTATGATATGTTCCTGTAGCATGTTGTTTGCTTGCTCTAAACATTGCTTCCTGATGTTATTCCTGACATGTTAGTATTTTCACTAAGTCTGTGAAGCTGATATCTTTTGCACTTTTGTCATGCTTGTTTGAACCTGTTCTAGTGTGATTTAGCTGTAGCTCAGTGTTCATGTTTTTTCAAGAATCTTGAGTAGATCACTGCCATGTGCTTTGTTGCTATGTTGGTGTGCAGTAGCTTAGTTTCTTGTTGCATTCTAGATGGCATCATGTTGTTAATCGCAGAATTGTGCAATTATTGTTTTGCTTGCCATTTGCAAACTGTGCATCCGATTCCGGTGATATTTATATCGATTTCGACCGAAATCATCTCATATTTCCAGTGACACACTTAGTTTGCCAAGTTTATGCCTGGTTCAATCTTTCCCTTCCGAAGCACGCATATGCATTGCATATCACACCCCGCATGTCAGGCCATGTTTTGCATCATGTTGTTTGTACATTGCACCGTGATTGATTGTTGGTCCTTTTTGCTTGTGTTCTTGCTTCGGGTAGATCCGGGAGACGCATACGTGATCGAGGAACCTGTTGAGTACGCTAACGAGGATCAAGCTTTCGTCAACTCTGAGAACTTTGCAGGCAAGACGACCATACCCTCGAAATCACTTCTATCTTTGCTTGCTAGTTGTTCGCTCTATTGCTATGCCACGGTACCTACCACTTGCTATATCATGCCTCCCATATTGCCATGTCAAGCCACTAACCCACCTTTTCCTAGAAAACCGTTGTTTGGCTATGTTACCTCTTTCCTCAGCCCCTCTTATAGCGTTGTTAGTTGCAGGTGAAGTTGAAGTTTGTTCCATGTTGGAACATGGATATGTTGGGATATCACAATATCTCTTGTTTAATTAATGCATCTATATACTTGGTAAAGGGTGGAAGGCTCGGCCTTATGCCTGGTGTTTTATTCCACTCTTGCCGCCCTAGTTTCCGTCATACCAAGGTTATGTTCCTTGATTTTGCGTCCCTTACGCGGTTGGGTGTTATGGGAACCCCTTGACAGTTTGCTTTGAATAAAACTCCTCCAGCAAGGCCCAACCTTGGTTTTACATTTTCCTAAAAACCTATCACCTTCCCTTGGGTTCTGCAGACTCAAGGGTCATCTTTATTTTAACCCCCCCGGGGCCAGTGCTTGTCGAAGTGTTGGTCTGAACCTGTCCGCCGCCGGTGGCCACCAGGGGCAACTCTGGGCTGGCCTACCAGAAGTTTGGACAATCCGGTGCTGCCCTGAGAATGAGATATGTGCAACTTCTATCAGGATGTGGGCACATCGGGCGGCTTTGCTGGTCTTGTTTTACCATTGTCGAAATGTCTTGTAACCGGGATTCCGAGTCTGATCGGGTCTTCCTGGGAGAAGGAATATCCTTCGTTGACCGTGAGAGCTTGTGATGGGCTAAGTTGGGACACCCCTGTAGGGTTTTCAACTTTCCAAAGCCGTGCCCGCGGTTATGGGTAGATGGGAATTTGTTAATGTACGGTTGTAGAGAACTTGACACTTAATTTAATTAAAATGAATCAACCGCGTGTGTAGCCGTGATGGTCTCTTTTTTTGCGGAGTCCAGGAATAGAACACGGTCTTGTGTTATGCATGAACGTAAGTAGCTTCAGGATCACTTCTTGATCATTATTAGCTTCTCGACCGTGATTTGCTTCTCTTCTCGCTCTCTTTTGCGTAAGTGAGCCACCATATATGCTTAGTGCTGCAGATCCACCTCACTACCTTCTCCTACCCATAAGCTTAAATAGTCTTAATCTCGCGGGTGTGAGATTGTTGAGCCCTAGTGGCTCACAGGTACTTCCAAACAGTTGCAGGTGCCGATGATACCAGTGCAGGTGACGCAACCCAGCTCACGTCGGAGCTCGATGAAGAGCTTGATCGTTGTTTTGTTTGTTTTCCTTTTGATCAGTAGTGGAGCCCAGTTGGGGCGATCGGGGATCTAGCATTTGGGGTTGTCTTTCTTTATTTTGGTTACATAGTTGGACCTTGATTGTATTCTGGATGATGTATGATATATTTATGTATTGTGTGAAGTGGCGATTGTGAGCCAACTCTTTATCCCTTTCTTATTCAGTACATGGGATGTGTAAAGATTACCCCTCTTGCGACATGCCTACCATGCGGTTATGCCTCTAAGTCGTGCCCCGACACATGGGAGATATAGCAGCATCGTGGGTGTTACACGATGACTTAACCGACATGCTAGATTACGCCTCTGAAGACATCGACGGTGTGGACGACGATGCCGGAGACAAACCTGGCCAAGACCCGCCATTTACCGGGTGTTGGACGGCCACCTCCACATATGATATGTATATGGTGGATACACCTAAAAAGGATGACGACGACGCTAGGAAGGATCCGAGCGAGGACAAGCCCATTAAGGCACCACCAAAAGATCGACGTCAGCGGCGCCGCTCAAAATCGCGTCACAAAAATGACAGCAATACCGGCACCGGAGACAATAACACTCTGGACGATGCCGAAGATCCTGAAGACCCCGCCGAGCCTGCGTCCGAGTAGGATGAGTGGGAGGAGGGACAAGTTAACCCCGACGAGCCTATCGAGAATGAGGATTCGGAGGATAGTAACTATCTACCGGTCTCCATGGAGGACGTCGGCCTCGACAACGAAGACTTCATCATGCCAGAGGAGCCCCTCGAGCAAGAACGCTTTAAGCGACAGCTAATCGCAACCCCGAGGAGCCTAAAAAAGAGACAACAATAGCTTCAAGAAGAACTGGACACGCTCAATGACAGATGGACCCTGGTCCTAGCTGCCGAACAATATGGCCTTGAGCGCCCAACAAAGAGCTATCCGAAGCGTCGGCTGCTGCCACAATTCGATGACGAGGCCCTTGAGCCAATACCGTCAAGATATAATTATGCTGATTAACCAGACCAACCACCATGTGGGCGAGACAAAATGGATGCTTATGTCAAAAACCAACCCGCACCACCTCGCCGTCGAGGCAAGGAGGTAGCGGCTTCGGGCTACACCTACGACTTACGCCAGGACCTGGACAATAGAGCCGGTCAGACCAGATCAATCTATGGATCAAGGGGGCGTGCTCCAACGCGAGATGACTATCAAGCCTGACGCGATAAGCATAACCTCACCCGAGCTGAAAACCGAACACGGCTGTCGTCTGAACTCCGTCATGACGTCGCCTAATACAGAGGTGCCTCACACCCCTTATGCTTTACCGATGAGGTAATGCAGCACCAGTTTCCAGAATGGTTTAAACCCGTAAACATTGAAGCATACGATGGAACGACAGATCCCGCGGTATGGATTGAATATTTTCTTCTCCATAATAACATGGCTCGCGGAGACGATCTCCACGCCATTAAATACCTCCCCCTAAAGCTAAAAGGACCAACACGGCACTGGCTAAACAGCCTCCTAGAGAACTCTATTGGCAGCTGGGAAGATTTGGTGGATGCATTCCGAGACAACTTCCAAGGTACTTATGTCCGGCCACCAGACGACGATGACCTTAGTCACATAGTCCAGCAACCCGGAGAGTCAGCCCAGAAACTCTGGACTCAGTTCTTAACTAAGAAGAACCAAATCATCGACTGTCCGGATGCTGAAGCCCTACTGGCCTTTAAACATAGCGTCTGCGACGAATGGCTTGCCCGACACCTCGGCAAGAAAAGCCGAAGTCTATGGCAGCTCTTATCGCACTCATGACCCGCTTCTGCGCGGGAGAAGGCATCTGGTTAGCTCGTAGAAGCAACAGTACCAGCGACCCCGTGATGTCTACTACACAACTTTATTCTTGTAGACACGTGTTGGGCCTCCAAGCGCAGAGTTTTGTTGGACAGTAGCAATTTTCTCTCAAGTGGATGATCTAAGGTTTCTCAATCCGTGAGAGGTGTAGGATGGAGATGGTCTCTCTCAAACGACCCTGCAACCAAATACAAGAAATCTCTTGTGTCCCCAACACACCCAATACAATGGAAAATTGTATAGGTGCACTAGTTCAGTGAAGAGATGGTGATAAATGTGTAATATGGATGATAGAAATATAATTTTATAATCTGAATAAATAAACACAACAAGGTAGCAAATAGTAAACAGGCACAAAAATGGTATTGCAATGCTTAAAAATAAGGCCTAGGGTCCGTACTTTCGCTAGTGCAATCTCTCAATAGTGCTAACATAGTTGGATCATATAATTATCCCTCAAAGTGCAACAAAGAATCACTCCCGAGTTCCTATTAGCGGAGAACAAAATATAGAAATTGTTTCTAGGGTACGAGACCACCTCAAAGCTATTCTTTCCACTCGATCTATTCAAGAGTTCGTAGTAAAATAACACAAAGCTATTTCTTCGTGTGATCTATCCTAGAGTTCGTACTAGAATAACACCAAAGCATATTCATATTCATAATACTCAATCCACACAAAGAACTACCAAGAGACCCCAAAGTTTCTATCGGAGAAAAGATAATAAAAAAGTGCATCAACCCCTATGCATAGATTACCCCAATATCACCACGGGAATCCGCAAGTTGAGTGCCATAACGTATATCAAGCGAATCAATACGATATCCCATTGTCACCTCAAGTATTCATACTGCAAGACATACATCATGTGTTCTCAAATCTGAACATTCAATCCGACATGACAAAACTTCAAAGGGTAAAGATTCAATTCATCACAACAAGATTATAGAGGGGAGAAACATCATATGATCCAACTATATTAACAAATCCCACGATATAGATCATGAGAGAGAGAGATTAAACACATAGCTACTGGTACAAACCCTCAGCCCCGAGGGTGGACTACTCCCTCCTCATCGTGGTGTCTGCCGGGGTGATGAGGATGGCCACCGAAGATGATTCCCCCCCCGGCAGGGTGCTGGAATGGGTCTAGATTGGTTTTCGGTGGCTACAGAGCTTTGCGGCGGTGGAACTTCTGATATAGGTTAACCCCGAGGGGTTTCGGAATATTTGGGAATTTATAATGCAAAGAAGGGATACGGGAGGCCACCGAGGTGGGCACAACCCACCTGGGCGTGCCAGGGGGCCCTAGCGCACCCTAGTGGATTGTGCCCCCTTGAGGCACCCCCTTGTGCTATTTTGGCCCATTGGGAGTCCCCTGGCCCATAAAAAATCCACAAAAAGTTTCGTGGTGTTTGGACTCCATTTGATATTGATTTTCTGCGATGTAAAAAACAGGCAAAAAACAACAACTGGCACTGGGCACTGGGTTAATAGGTTAGTCCCAAAAAATGATATAAAGTTGCTATAAAATGATTGTAAAACGTCCAAGAATGATAATATATTGGCATGAATACTTCATAAATTTTAGATATGTTGTAGACGTATCAGCGTCCCCAAGCTTAATTCCTACTCGTCCTCGAGTAGGTAAATGATAAAAGAAATAATTTATGAAGTGTGAATGCAAGCAAAGTGCATAAGTTTGATTAATGATAATTTCAATCACTTTTCCTAGCATCATAACAACAATTCTTTCTTATAAAACTTCTCATGTTATAGTGGCAACCAATTCACATGTTAAGGTCCAAACAATGAATTCTCTTGTAACCCAACAACCTATGTTCTTAGTCACCAAGCAATTGCAATTCAACTTATTCAACAGAGTTTAAGTAAGAGCTCCACATACTCAACCATCATATAGCCTTCTATGATTGCTAACACTCACCGCATACACATGAGCAAAATGTTTCTAATGGACACATATAAAGATAGGGACTTATTGTTTGCCTCCCAACGTATTCACCTCAAGGGTGATGTCAAGAATAATAACTCATGCTACCCATATTCAACTGTACATATGTGCCTAGATCTTTCCTCACCACATGATGCTTACCAAAAGAGAAAATAAAAAGGAATAGAGAGAACAACTTTGACTCTTGCATAAAAGTAAATACATAAAAGTAAAAGATAGGCCCTTCGTAGAGGGAAGAAGAGGTTGCCATGCGCTTATTTATTTGTATGCTCAATCCCTTAGTGCAAAAGAACGTCACGTTATATTGCCCCTTGTGATAGCAACCTTTATTATGTAGTTTGTCGCTTTTATTGCTTTACCATCACAAGTTTGTACAATGCTCAATTTTCTCTTACACTAAATGATCTTACACTTTTAGAAGCAATTTTATTGCCCTATTGCACGGATGACAACTTACTTGAAGGATCTTGCTCAATCCTTAGGTAGGTATGGTGGACTCTTGAAAATAAGATTTGGGTTTACGGGTTTTTGGATGCACAAGTAGTATCTCTACTTGGTGCGGAATTTTTGGCTAGCAAAGATGGGGGGAAAGCACCACATGTTGAAGGATCTATGACAATATAACTTCTATGTGAATATGAACCTTCCTTGTCCAACGTCAACAATTTTGGCATATAATATTTTGATGGGGGATCACAATCACAAAAGATTTCCATGATAGTGTATTTATATGTGAAAGTTCTCTTCCTTATACTAATTATTCGTGAATTGCTTGGATGACCAATATTGTGATTGTCAAGCCTCAAAAGATTTCACTTTCTAAACCCAATGTGAAGCTACCACTAGGCATGATATGATTTCAACTTCATGACATTCAATTTATTCAACAATTTACTCATAGGATATAAGTGAAGCACAAGAGTAAATGACATAGAAAAGAGCTTCGTTGACGGGATGTGAATGCCGCTTACTTAGCCTCGTTGGCAAATATTTGAGGACTATATTTTATTTAAAACTTTCAGATCTAAGTACTTTACTAAAACAGCAAGAAAAAAACTTTACAATCCAAGGATAGCACACATCATGTGAAGAAGCAAAAACTTCGGCTCAACCGATACTAACCGATAATTGTTGAAGAAGAAAGGTGAGATACCTACCGGGGCATCCCCAAGCTTAGATGCTTGAGACATCTTGAATATTATCTTGGTATGCCTTGGGAATCCCTAGTCTTGAGCTTTTAAGTCTCCTTAATTCCTCTCATATCACGGTTTTCCTAAATCTCAAAAGCTTCATCCACACAAAACTCAACAAGAACTCGTGAGATCAGTTAGTATAAACCAATGCAAAAACCTTATCATTCTATACTGTAGCAAATCACTAAAATTATGGTTCAACATTTCATACTAGAGGCCTCTGCATATTTAATACTCCTATCCTCAAATATAATCATTAAACAAGAAACATATGCAAACAATGCAAACATAACAGCAATCCGCTAAAACAGTACAGTCTGTAAAGAATGCAAGAGTATCAATACTTCCCTAACTCCAAAAGTTATGAAAATTTACCACACTGTAGAAAATTTATCATAGATCATTTTTCAAAAAGTCTCAACATTTTATCACATTCCGACTTTTCTAGGGAATTTTGGAAATAGCGGTAAACTTTCTATTTTCAAACAGCAACATGTATGCTTACAAAATAAGCATGGCAAAGGCTATCATTGCCACTTTTATTTAAATAAAAGATGCAAAACATTATTCTAAATAACAGAAAGTAAATTCTAACAAAATACATTGACGCTCCAAGAAAAACACATATCATGTGACAAAAGAAAACATAGCTCCAAGTGAGGTTGATAATGTTGCTTGGATCTTCCTTGAATATTTCCTTGGGGGTGCCTTGGGCAGCCCAAGCTTAGGTTCTTGTCACTCCTTATTCTCCTCATATCCATATCTCACCCAAAACTTGAAAACTTCAATCACACAGAACTTAACGAAACTTTGTGAGATAGGTTAGTATAATAAAGAGCAAACCATTCCACTTTGGTACTGTCAATGACAAGATTCATAATTTTTCTCACACAATGCTTACTGTAGAATATCATGTATACAATTTATATTGAGCAATATAAACCATAGAAACTAGAAAAAAGCAAACTATGCATTGAAAACAGAATCTATCAAAAACAGAACGGTCTGTAGTAATCTGTACTCAAACCATACTTCTGCTACTCCACAAATTCTGAAAAATTTGAACCTCTTCCAAAAAAATTCATGATTCACAAGCAAAGAAAACTTATCACTCTTTATGGCATACATCTCATCATAATAATCATCATCGATAGCAACTTTATTGTCATAGTCAATTGAAACCTCTTCCAAAATAGTGGATGTATCACTAAATAAAGTCATGACCTCTCCAAATCCACTTTCATCAATATTGTAATAAGATTAAACACCCTCCAAAATAGTGGGATCACCACTACCTAAATTTGACACTCTTCCAAACCCACTTTCATCAATGTAATCATCATAAATAGGAGGCATGCTATCATCATAATAAATTTTCTTATCGAAAGTAGAAGGGATCAAAGGATCATATTCATTAAGCAAAGCATCCCCAAGCTTAGCACAAGCATTATTTCTAGCAAATAAATCTTGAAACATATCATACTCATTAAACATAGCATCCCCAAGCTCGTAGTTTTGCATATCATCACAATCATTCTTATCAATAGCATGAATGGCACCAATAGTATAGCAAACATTATTATTGTATTCTTCCAAGCAAGTGCTAAAAAGATTTTCAAGATCATAAGGGATATCGTTGTATTCCCAATCATAATCATTACATAAAGTAGTAGGTATCACAAAATCATGCTCAATATCATCATCCTCCATTAACATATTTGATTCAGTTTCATGAGGCACGATGGTGATGGGAGCAACATTATTTGGGAGATATACCTTTTTACCTCTATTCTTTCTTCTTTTCTTCTTCTTCACCACACCATGTGTGGGTTTTATTAATTTTTTCAAGCTTCGTGTTGAAGAGATTGATTTGATAAGAAGCTCCTCCTTGTTACCTGATTCATCATAATAAACACTAGGAGGGTATTGGGAAACATGTTCCCTTTCATTAGTACTCTCTTCATATTCTATTTGTTTTCTTGTCTTTAGATAGTTGGCAATATAAGGATTCTCAATGCAATCTACCATAGAAAACATATAAATTTCCTCTAGATCAAAATCAAGAAATCTCTCGGGATTTGGAAAACCCTTAGTTATATGTTTCATTTCTTCATACCCCAAAAGAAGACTAGGCGCTTTATGATGCTCAAGGGAAATCAAGTTATCACAATTTTTGGAAACGATTTGATCATGAAACAATTTGCATTGGAGATTTAAATGACCACGTTCATTGCAAAGTTCACAAGGATGGCGAAAAAATTACATCTTTCTGCACAATCATCTAGCCTCTCTTGCAGCTTTTTCATTTCTAGATATTTATGCTCCTTACAAAATCTATCTTCCCATTTTGGTGTGCATATGCATTCCCAATTCACTCCCCAAAAATTGACATGCTTATAAGAAACATTTTTTTCATGACTTGTGAAATCATCATTAGCATTTTGGATATTCAAAGAATTCATACTAACAACATTGCAATCATGCTCATCATTCAAATATTGTGTGCCAAACATTTTATTGACTTCTTGTTCTAACAATTGAGCACAATTTTCCGAACCATCATTTTCAAGAAAGATATTATAAAGATGGTCATAATATGATGCAACCTCAATTCCATTTTTTATGTAGTTTTCTTTTATAAACGAAACTAGTGATATAACAAGAAAGTAAAAGATTCAATTACAAGATCTAAAGATATACCTTCAAGCACTCACCTCCCCGGCAACGGCGCCAGAAAAGAACTTGATGTCTACTATGCAACTTTATTCTTGTAGACGCGTGTTGGGCCTCCAAGCGCAGAGTTTTGTTGGACAGTAGCAATTTTCCCTCAAATGGATGACCTAAGGTTTATCAATCCGTGAGAGGTGTAGGATGGAGCTGGTCTCTTTCAAATGACCCTGCAACCAAATACAAGAAATCTCTTGTGTCCCTAACACACCCAATACAATGGCAAATTATATAGGTGCACTAGTTCGGCGAAGATATGGTGATAAAAGTATAATATGGATGGTAGAAATATATTTTTATAATCTGAGTAAATAAACACGGAAAGGTAGAAAATAGTAAATGATGACAAAAACGGTATTGCAATGCTTAAAAATGAGGCATAGGGTTCGTACTTTCGCTAGTGCAATCTCTTAACAGTGCTAACATAGTTGGATCATATAATTATCCCTCAAAGTGCAACAAAGAATCACACCCGAGTTCCTACTAGCGGAGAACAAAAGATAGAAATTGTTTGTAGGGTACGAGATCACCTCAAAGCTATTATTTCCTCTAGATCTATTCAAGAGTTCGTACTAAAATAACGCAAAGCTATTTTTTCTGTTCGATCTATCCTAGAGTTCGTACTAGAATAACACCAAAGCATATGCATATTCATAATACTCAATCCACACAAAGAACTATAAAGAGACCCCAAAGGTTTTATCGGAGAAAAGATGATAAAAACATTCATCAACCCCTATGCATAGATTACCCAAATATCACCACGGGAATTCGCAAGTTGAGTGCCATAATATATATCAAGTGAATCAATACGATACCCCATTGTCACCTCAAGTATTCATACCACCAGACATACATAATGTGTTCTAAAATCTGAACATTCAATCCAACATGACAAAACTTCAAAGGGTAAAGATTCAATCCATCACAACAAGAGTATAGAGGGGAGAAACATCATATGATCCAACTATATTAACAAAGCCCATGATATAGATCACGATGGAGAGATTAAACACATAGCTACTAGTACAAACCCTCAACCCCGAGGGTGGACTACTCCTTCCTCATCGTGGTGGCCGCCGGGATGATGAAGATGGCCACCGAAGATGATTCCCCCCTCCGGCAGGGTGCCGGAAGGGGTCTAGATTGGTTTTCGGTGGCTACACAGCCTTGTGGCGGTGGAACTTCCGATCAAGGTTAACTCTGAGGGGTTTAGGAATATTTGGGAATTGATAGTGCAAAAAAGGGGTATGGGAGGCCCTAGTGGGTTGTGCCCCCTCGGGGCACCCCCCAGGTGTTGTTGTGGCCCATGAAGAGTCTCTTGGCCCATAAAAAATCCTCAAAAAGTTTCATAGTGTTTGGACTCCGTTTGATATTGATTTTCTGCGATGTAAAAAAGGCAAAAAACAGCAACTAGCACTGTGCACTGGGTCAATAGGTTAGTCCAAAAAAATGATATAAAGTTGCTATAAAATGATTGTAAAATGTCCAAGAATGATAATATATTGACATGAATACTTCATAAATTATAGATACGTTGGAGACGTATCACCCCGGCAGCTTCGAAGTCAGGGATGGCAACGGACGGTCGCGACATAACAAGCTTAAGCGTCGAAACAACAATGAAGAAACTGAAGAGACAACGGTTAACGCTGGATTCAGCGGCTCTAAATCCGGATAGCGGAAGAAGCCATTCAAAGGAAATAAAGACGGTCCATCAAATTTGGTCAAAATACTCGATCGGCCTTGCCAGATTCTTGGCACCCCCGACAATCCTGCAAATCACTCCAACAGGAATGGTTGGGTTTTCAAACAGGCCGGTAAGTTAATTACCGAACCTAAGGGGAAAGGGCCACCAAGCGAGGACTATGATGAGCCTCGCCCAACAAACACAGGGGGACAAAAGAAATTTCCCCCTGAGGTGAAAACAGTGAACATGAAATATGCCACGCATATCCCCAAGAGGGAGCGCAAGCGCGCACTAAGGCACGTCTACGCCGTAGAGCCCGTCGCCCCTAAATCCAACCAGTGGTCGGCTTTTCCGATCACCTTCGATCGCAAGGACCACCCGACGAGTATCCATCATGGGTGTTCGGCAGCTCTGGTCCTCGATCCAATCATCGATGGATTCCATCTCACTCGAGTCCTTATGGACGGCGGCAGCAGCCTTAACTTGATTTATCAAGATACTATTCGTAAAATGGGTATTGACCCATCAATAATCAAGCCTAGTAACACCACCTTTAAAGAAGTGATACCCGGCGTCGAAGCCCACTGCATGGGTTCATTAACATTGGAAGTAGTCTTTGGCTCGCCGGACGGCTTCCGAAGCGAAGACTTGATCTTCGACATCGTCCCCTTCCGCAATGGTTATCACGCACTGCTCGGACATACCTCCTTCGCCCGGTTCAATGCAGTCCCGCATTATGCTTACTTAAAGCTCAAAATGCCTAGACCACGTGGCGTTATCACAGTCAATGGAAATTTGGAGCGCTCCCTCCGTACTAAGGAGCACATCGCGGCCCTTGTAGCCGAGGTACAGAGCAGCCTCATCAAGCCAAACACTTCATCGGCCATCAAGCCTCCAAACACCCTCAAACGAGTCCGGCCTACTCTGCAGAACGATAGCTTGGTCAGTCCAGCAATGGACTAGCAGCTCTGCCTCCGTCAATCGCTCCATCTAACCGCGACATATATACCGCGTGTGCATAACTACGCACTTAAAATACCTTGGGCAACGACGGAGGCACAATGCAGACAAGGTTCATAGTGCGGCTCGACCCTATTTGGACCTTAAACCTTTTTCCTTCCCTTTTTTCTTCTTCTGATATTACCGGTTCGTTAAAACCTAATAACTTCACGGTCGTACAATGGCCCTTTCCCAGGCCCCTTCTATACAAACGATTGCCGATTGCTCCTCTCAAAGGATCTTGCACCAAGGCAATAGCGGCGTAGACGTGCGGTAGGGCGTCATGGGAATCTTCAAGAATACCTTTTTCCTTTTTTCGGCCCTGTATACAGCTTCCCCTTGTGTACAAACTCTCGGCATGTAAAATAGCCTTGATCTTTATGGCATTATCTGTAATAGCACGTTTTCACGTATCAATCAGATTATGATGGAAATAGTTTTTAACCAACCCCTATCCAGTATTAGTTTATTTCATAAAATTTGCATTCCTTCTTTGCGTCAGATTGCCATATATACTTCGGTACGGCTTAAATGTCAGGGGCTCTATTCGGCCACACATATTTCCAAAAAGTCTGAACACTTCTATAATATATTTCGGCTTCCCAAATTTGGCATTATATGCATCAGCTCCGGATCATGTCTTTGGTCAACAGTTGGGTTGCCCGGCTCCTATGATTACTACCTTACGTTCCGCTTGTTTGGATAGGGTAGTAAAGGGAGAACTATTTCGATTGTGTTTCCGGTTCGTCCGGTCAAACACCTCAGTAGAAAAAGGCGAAAATTGGCTGTCATGGTACGGCGAGAGCTGGTCAAAGATTCGGCAACTTGCTATAAATCTCTTGTGATTTCTTCTATATTATACGAAGGACTGGCATTCGTCCAGTCACATGCCTAAGGCATCCCAGTTCGGATAGCCGCATATGCTCTAGGGGCTAGTTCTTAGTCCCATCGTCAAACTCCTATGGCTAAGTGAAAGTAATAAAGCCACATAATCTGATTGCCTGGTTCACCACGCAGACACCTCCTTTACGAACCAAGACATTGGGTCAAGTGTGATCGTGCGCTACCCTGAAGACCCCCGTAGTATCTATGTGGGGGCTAAAGCCGACGACTGCCAAACTTCTAGAATTAAAACAGCCGCACAGGAGGAAAATAATTTCAGATGAAGGCA
Source organism: Triticum urartu (assembly GCF_003073215.2). NCBI lineage: Eukaryota > Viridiplantae > Streptophyta > Magnoliopsida > Poales > Poaceae > Triticum > Triticum urartu. Next base: position 190,600,475 of record NC_053022.1, read on the forward strand.
TAAATATATTACAAAACCTTGGTTCATAAAACAAAGTCTGGACAACCCGGATACATTCACTCAAACATGATGTCCTTTGAGCATTGGCCCTCTACTATTAGGGCACCCTCAAGGACATCGTCAAAATATCGCTCCGGCTTGCGGTGGTCCTTGCCTTCGGGTGGGCCCTCGGTCACCACGACGGTGGCCTTCATCTTCGCCCAGTGCATCTTGACACGGGCAAAGGCCATCCATGCACCCTCTATGCACAACGAGCGCTTTACAACTTCGACTTGGGTCAGTGCGTCGGCGAGTCGCTTCACCAGGCCAAAGTAGCTGCTAGGAATGGGTTCAGTTGGCCACAGCCGGACTATGACGTCTTTCATGGCCAAGCCGGACATCCTATGTAGCTCCGCCAGCTGCATCATCTGGTTGTTCAATAGCGTCGAACACTTCGGCGCCAGGAACTGTGACCAGAAAAGCTTCTTCATGGTGTTCCTCTCCTGGGCCCGGAAGAACTGCGTGGCGTCGGCAGCACTCTTCGGAAGTCCGCGAAGGTGTCTGGAGAACTCCACAGTTGATTGAGCAAGGCATATCTTTGACCGCCAAAACACTCTGCAAAAGAAATGGCTTACCAGCCGCTATCTTTTCGGCCTGCCGGATCTCCTCCCGAACCGCCCGGGACTCGGTCTGCGCCTCCTTGGCCTCATTGAGGGCTTTGGCGAGTTCGACCGCTTGGGACGAAGTCTTCTCCTCCAAAGTCTCGCATTTGCTGATGGCGTCTTTCAACTCCTGCTCCACTTTAGCTACCCTCTTTTCGTGCTGGCGGCGGGTGACCTATTCGGTCTTTAAATTCGCAGCCGCTTTATCTACAGCTGCTTTGCTCACTTTCGCCTCCTCCTTGGCTTGGGAAGGGACTCGACTTTGACCGCGCTACCTTCACCCATAATCACAGCAGTACATGAGTTACAGTCTGAATTTTAATATTACTAGTACAAATGCCCGTGCGTTGCACCGGGCAAAAAATAAAATATAACCTACTCCACGTGCCACTATGCAACATTTTTTAATCAAATTTCATGAGGACATTATCCTCTAGTGCTTTGGCACCAATCACCCTTCTACTTCTTCCTTTATCCATTGTCTGTGTCTCTCCAGTCAAAGCGCATTATCATCATCAATGGCATGTGTCATTCGTAACCCTCCCACGCCCACACTTCGAATTCCAAACTCGTAACCACGCCATCAGCACTCAGCATCAAGTTCTAACTACCATCGCTGACATGTATGCACCATACTCAGCACCCTTCTAATCGGCTCACTCCTTCATTTGCCATTCCCTCCTCTTTATTCTCTTTGTAATCAGATCATGTAATAGTGCAACTGTAAATTCCACTCAAACGCTGCATCGGCTCACTAAAGTTAGGTAAGTCACTGAACACTTCTTTGCAAACCATTTATTTATATTAGAAAATAAAAGCATGAAAATGTATACTAAGGGCGTGTTTGGATCTCCTCCAGCTCCATGCTTCAGCAAATTCTGGAGCGGAGCTGAGCCGAACGAAATATCCCCAAGAAGCTAGCTTCGAGAATTATCTATCGATTGTAGTGTAAAAATCTGGAGCGAGGAAGACCCAGCTCCACAAAAATCAGAATCTCAAGTTCCCCTATATTACAGCTGAAATGCCACCGCCAAAGATAACGGTTCGCTCAGCCATGCAAAAGAAAATGATTCAACCCACGATAGCCAGGCATCGCTAGGAATATCTCCCCTCGACAAGCATCTTGGTCCTACACAGTCCAGCAACTGCTCCAAGCCCAAAATCGCGATGGGAAGCTGATTTAGTTGCCGAACGGAACGAAATCGTTGCATGGAGTGAGAAGCCAAGAAGAGAAGCTAGATTTGGGGAGTTTTGTGAAGTTGGAGGAGGTCCGAACAGGCCCTAAGTTTTCTGTTCCTGCCAGGAATTTCAGGACTTAGGTCTTAAACTTTATACAGATAGATTCTCTTGTTGCGCAGCAGAATGGTTGCTGCCATTGACACGCATAGAAAAAACTTGAGAATTGTAAGTGTACTGAAGTGTGGAGTACACAACGTTTTCAGTCTGAGCTGGTTGAACCTTTGTTCTAGACTATCTTTTTTTTTTTGGTTTTATGCCACGATGCTACTGGTCTGTGTCGTTCCGTATCCTTCGATAGTGGAACCATATCTACTCTAGGTCGTATGAAAAGAACACAACATTATCAATTTGGACTAAGATGACCAATACAAATCTTTCATGAGATCGTGTGGCGCTCAAACAAATGTACAGAGATCAGACAACAACATTGAGTACTCGTACAGGCATACACCAGGCATAACAATTAACAAATGGGAGTGTACTGCTCCAATTCCTTACGAAGCGGAAGGCTGTAAGCTACAGAAAGTAGGCAGCGTAATTTAGTCCAAGAATCCAGAAATGAACTAAATCATTATTAGGTACATATAATGAGAAGAACAACAAAAATTGTAGCAGTTAAGTATTAACATGAGCGCGTAAAAATCCAAGAACTAACAGCTCTCTTGGGCCATTGCCAGATTATTATTTTGTTCCATAGTATTTTCAGATTTCTTGGCACGACCTTGGGCCATTATCGTATCCTCACCTTCTTGTGTTCAATGCCTACATTTAGGTTATCGTCTGAAATCTTTCAACCAACAACACGGCTATAGTTGTTATTTCAAGGAAACAATATCAGAAGGCACATTACCTAAACTGAACATGTAAGGCTCTACATTGGGGTATCATCAATTTTCACAAGAAAACCTAGAAAAAATAGAGTTTGTAAACAGAGAAGTCTGCCGAGCGATGTTCGACAGTGATCATGGCATAGTTAGGATAGTTTCAAGAGGAAACAGTGTCCAGGAATTTTGCAAGGCACTGTGTAGTTTGAAACAGAAACAAACAAAGTTAACTGCTAGTTCATAAATCAAAATAAACCCATCTATTCAAAATAAAGAGAAGATGCAATACATATAGAATAGATGAGGTACGACATTGGCACTATGCACTTCCTTTACCATTGCAAACATTTGTGAAATAAGATACAGTCAATTAGCAAAACCATGTTTTATTGGGATGATAATAAAGATACAAATTGGACCTCAACGATGATCTAAGCCCTCACATATTTTTTATGGTAGTTTAGTATTATCTATATGTTTTTCCCTTCTGGGATAATGGATGGTAAATATATTGTCCCAATATTATGCATACATCCAATATTACTCTCAGCCATACTTTTCTCATGAGAAAATTGTTTCTACATAATATCCAAGTCTAGACTCTAGATTTAGAAGATGAAACAGAGGTAGCAACAGCAGGAAATGCCTTTGACAGTTCACACCAACAAAGATTCATGTACACCATGTTTGCTTATAAACTGACTCATACCATAGTCCACCCAATTTGCAGATATAGAAAAAAGCTTGGAATTGTTGTAACTCGAGTCATAGTTCAACTGACATAGACATACCTTGCCTGGATACCGAGATTGTCGAGATAGATGAGAAGAGGGCACTGACAAATATCATCAAGAATGTGAAAAATTGCTGCTTGCAAGGCACATGGATGGTGGGCGTCGATTGCTGGCCATGCTTGTGTTTCAACGCACATCACAGTGCCGCACCTTCCTTGATCAACATGTATGACACCTATGCAATGCAACACAAATTGATGACATGAAATAGCGGGAAAAAAATCAATCGCTCGTTCAAAAATACTAGAAGAATTCAAGCACACCACCTACATCTTTCTTGCCGATCTTCATGGTCATCTCCTGTAACACACTGAGGTCTTTGACGCTCCACTGCATAAACTGTGGGATGAATAATAGCGACATCATCATGAGAAAGGACTCCAGGAAACAACATGGTCATGGTCATTCCATCGGGGGCGGTGCTGAGGACAAGATATCACACCAACTGGTACTACACTTTTCGTGAAAAAGTTTGGTAGTATAGTTTGTTGAGAATCATGTATCAACACAAATCTTATCAGTACATGAGCCGAGGTGGAAGATCATATATGTACCTATAATTGTGTATATCTAACATTATATACGATGGAAATGCATCCAATGAGGCATAGACGAAAACCTGGGTGTAGTGGCTGACAAGAAAGGCGGTGGGGGCTGGAAGTTGCCGAGCTAACTGCAGAAAATCTGGGTGGCTGACAACATCACGTTGATCAGCATGTAGAACATCACGGCTGGCGTGGCTAGAGGCGCAAGCAGTGGTAGCTCCAGCGCCGTCACTAAGGCCATGCTAGTGCATCTAGGCAATGAATTTGATCCTACCATAATGGTGATAGGGTAATTAGTTTTTTATGAACTGTACACCACATACTTTCGGACCAGATTTCTTTCTACTATTGTCTATCACAAACGGAAAAGAGTAGCACATACTGCATTGTTGAGAATTATATGTGGGCTCCAATAATCATATAATTACACTGATTCATCAGACTCATAAGAAAATTAAGAGCATCTAGCTATTACAGTTAAAGAGGAGATGCACTTGTATAGTGCCAAGAACAAAACATGGATTGCTCTAATACATAATATCAGAAGAAATACATTTCTACCATTTACAGAAAAAAACTTGCACTAATTAAAAGGGATCACCTGTACTTACCTTTACTATAGGAAAATGTCTAAAAATATTGCAATAAACTGAAACTAATGCAGAGGATAAAAATTATGGTGGTTGTATCCTGTCATTTGGGGAAACATCTCAACAGTGGCTTTCCCAAATAGTACCCCAATTTCTTGTATTGATAATGCACAAATTCATCTTGCAGACAAATCAGTAAAACTGAAAATATGTGTTACAATTGATGGTGCTTTTCATGTTCTCATGAACATCTACGTTAGAATATAAAAATGTAGGCTCATCTCCAGAAACGAAGAAAACATTAATGTATCTTCTATTAATTGCTGAAGAATAGACCAGGCAATTTCCGAGGTTTAGAGTACTCACGTATATGTTATCAATCGAGGGGCTTCAGGTAGTGTAGCTCTTCGCTGGCTGAATGACGATGGCTACCATAGATTTGCATCAAAATTATGCTTTAACTATAAACTGTACTCCTATGTATATGATTTGCATGTAAAAACAAAATGATCTGAAGACATAGATTACAAACTGATAAATACAAATCTTAATGGCACTGTGTCAGCTTGCTGCCTCCCTAGTGCTTCCCAAGAACCATGGTGCGAGCTGAAACTGTAAGGCCACTCTGCTTTGGTTAAGCCATAGTAGACTGCTTTACCTCCAGGCAATAGGGTAATTTGTCTTAGACTACCTATCAAGAAAGATGATTCAACTGAGTTAAAAAACAACCAGCCCTTGTCATCACACCCTTCCTTTGCCTCGAGGAGTGAGTAGCTAATGCTCCAAATTAGAGCAATATGACTTTCAATGCGCAGGAAATTTCACCTGGATCCGCTCTATAATTTACGGATCACTATAACTATCTCCCAGACTAACTTTTTCATTCACACCTCTACAACTCCACGATCTTTCTTATGCAACTTGCTAGTGACAGAGATGACCAAATCAATGGCGAGTTCTGTAATAAAATTGCTGCTCGATTCTTCCAATTACCTCATCAATTTTGCCATTAATTGAATAAAATAACAAAGCAATCACATCATCTATTCATAATCCGCATAGACATAAGGGAGGAAGAATGCACTGTGCTTCTCTGGCTCCTATTCATCGGGGATGTGGAGGATAGCAATGGGAGGAGGACTCGCGACGGTGGGCCTCTGCTTGTCGGCATGGACCACGGCTCCTTCGAGAAGACTACCATGTCGGATACCGTCGGCTGGACTCTACGCCATGGTCAGGGTCATCCTCCAGCGTGGGCTCTCGCAGGTAGGCCATGGAGGAGTGAGGCGACTATGAGGAACACGAACGCCGCAAGGTGCCGTGCGACGCTCCAACTTTCGCATCCTGCTTCTGGTCCCGGCCCCCTCTATGCTGGCTCGTGCTCCGGAACCGCCCTTGCGCGACGGCTGGGTGGGTTCTGGCAGCGCGACAGCGAGGAGGAGTCTGGCGGCGCGACGGTGAGGTGGAGTTCGGTGGCGTGTGACGACGTAGTAGGGGGCGGCGGCGCGCTGGAGGTGCCGACGGGATTGGGGGTCATGGGTCGTACGGTAGATGGGTTATTTTCTGCAGGGGGCGCGGGTTGAATACTTTAAACAACATGATGTTTTGTGCAAAAACGAAACGTTTTCTCAGATCCACTTAAAAGGGGACTGTGCGTTGAATTCTCAAAAAACAGAGGGGCTTCTATATAAAAACGCCGCGAAGGTGAACCCGACGGACTCAACCCGTGCTTTATTATTAGGGAAAGACTTCAGATATATGATTAAACTCTTCTAAAAGTACACACATACCTTGCGCCTCATCGAACCGCTTGTTAATGCGGTCGATCTCATCATCAGTCAACTTCAGCTTCCGATTGAGTTCATAAACTTCAGCGTCCTGGGCGGTAGCCGCCAATAGGGAGGCCTGTTATCCAATAGACAAGTACGTCACCTCCTGCGATTGCTACTCGATCCTTTGTTCAGCTTTTTTCAAATCCAAACAGAGTCTTACGGGCTACTATCTATACACAGGCACATCTCCTTCATATGAAAAGTGTCCATGAGTATTACGTCGCATACGTCGAAGCCTATTAGCAGGCTGGTGAAGGCTTCGTTCATCCCTCTCTTTGAAGACTTAACATTCTCAACCACTGCACCCATCAGGGTGCGGTGCTCCTCCGTGATGGCGGCACGTTGTAGTGCTCCCACCAGAGTATTCGTCGCCTCTGTATTAGTGGAGGTCGCCGTCTGAGTTGATGCTCCCACCTCCTTCGAAGGGGGTTGCTCACTTGATTCCGGAGCCATATGGGTCTCCGGAATAGTGTTCGGCTGGGGGCCGGACTAGTCAGGGCCCCCGCCGCTAGTCTCCATGGGGGTTGCACCCCCATGTTCTCAGCAGCCGAGGCCTTACCCTCGGGTGCCCTCGTGGCAGCCTCGCTCACCCCTCCGCAGCCTGGAGAGGTCCTTCCGGACAACACCTCGGTGTCATATGCGGCGGTAGGCGGAGAAGCTCGTGGAGGCGTCTTGCTCTCTGCCATCTGAGGTGGGAGAGAGCTCCCCTCAGATAATGAAGGATTGGGGAGGTCGCGAGAAGGGCTGAAATACACACAACATAATATGTTATATTAAAAGCATAGAGGACTGAATACTTGTAACGAATCCTTTGGCACTTAAGATTTGGCCAGGGGCTTCACCCTAGGGAGCCTCTTGGGGATGTGTTCGGCATCCGAATCCGAACCATCCGAGAGGGTCATCTTCCCCCTCTTGGACACCCCCTCCTCCGGGTCTGTGGAGGCCGCCCTTTTCTTTTTCTTCCCCTTGAGGGGAGAGTCACTTTCCGCCTCCTCCTCCTCTTCGTCTTCATCTCCCTCATGGCAGGAGGGGACTTCGGTTTCTCTGGACACAGTGACCGAAGTACCTTTACGGCGGAGGCCGCCCTTGGCCTCCTTACTCTTCTTCTTGGCCTTCTTCTCCGGCCCCTGATAGGGCGCCGGAACCAGCATCTTTGTGAGCTGGGGTGTGGCCCAATCTTCAGGCAGCAGAGCTGGACACTTGATCCGCTCCGCCTTCATTGTCTAGCCCTGTGAGAGGGACAGACACTCATTATGCCTAAGGATTTATGGACCGAACTGTATATTTGAATAAAACACTTACCGGAGTAGCCGGATTCGCGCTGTCGATCTCGATGTCTTTGGTCTTCTTCGGCCGCGAATACTGGGCCTTGAAGAGCAGCTTCCTGATCTCTTCGTGCGTTGTGCCGAAGAAGTGCTGCAGGGTCTGGGGACCTTCCGGATTGAACTCCCACATATGGAGAGGCCGACGTTGGCAGGGGAGGATCCGGTGGAATAGCATCACCTAAATCACGTTGGTGAGGCTGGTGTTCTTGCTTATCATGTTTTTGATGCGCTTTTGCAGCGTCATCACTTCCGCGGTCGACCCGCAGTCCAGACCCTTGTTGGTCCACGACGTGAGCCGCATAGGCGGTCTGGATCTAAACTCAGGAGTGGTCACCCATGCGGCGCCACGGGGTTCGGTGATGTAGAACCACTCCTGCTACCATACCCCTTAACGGTCTCCATGAAGGCCCCTTTGGGCCAAGTGGTGTTGGGGAGCTTGGTCACCATGGCACTGCCGCAGTCCACGTGCTGCCCGTCGACCACCTTCGGCTTCACATTGAAGACCTTGAGCCATAGGCCGAAGTGTGGGGGGATGCGGAGAAGCGCCTCGCACACGACGATAAGCGCTGAGATGTGGAGGAAAGAATTTGGGGCTAGATCATGAAAATCTAGCCCATAGTGGAACATGAGGCCACGGAGAAAGGGGTGGAGAGGAAACTGTGGCCCGCAGAGAAAGTGGGGGATGAAAACAACCCTTTTGTCGGGCTCTAGAACGGGGATGACTTGCTTCTTAGCAGGGAGCCTCTGCGCGACGTCCGCAGTCAGGTACCCTGCCTCATGGTTGAGGGTTGTGGTCGTCATGCAGAGCCGGATACAGTTCTTTTATTCAGAAGATTCCTTTGAAGTATTCGGAGGTGGAACCCGCCTTGCAATGCCGAAGACAATCTGCGCCCCGACCATATCATCATTGAAGACTGGTTCTGGGGCTACTAAGGGAGTGCTGTATTAAGGGGTCCTCGGGTGTTCGGGCTGTATGATATGGGCCAGATTGATGGGCCGTGAAGATACAAGGTAGAAGGCCTTCCCTCGTGTCCGGATAGGACACTCCTTTGTGTGGATGGCAAGATTGGCGTCCAGATCTATAGTTTCCTTCCTCTATAAACCGACTCTGTACAACCCTAGGCCCTTCTGGTGTCTATATAAACCAGAGGGGTTAGTCCATAGAGACCATCAGAATTCATATATGATAGACATCTAGGGTTCTAGCAATTATGATCTCGAGCTAGATCGACTCTTGTAACCCCTATACTCATCAAATACAGTCAAGCATGATGTAGGGTTTTACCTCCATTAAGAGGGCCCGAACCTGGGTAAACATTGTTTTCCCTGTGTCCTTAGTTACCTTCGATCCTCAGACGCATAGTTTGGGACCCCCTACCCGAGATTGGTCGGTTTTGACACCGACAGCGGTCATATTGCGCTTTATTATCACCGGTAGCAAACTTTGATTCCAAGTGGATGTAATATGTCGTAATTTCTTTACTGTATAGTCTAAGTTTATTCTTGGCAGGTATGCTGTAATTTAGGACGGAAGGATCAGTGGATCTCAGTGTTGCCGGTCTTCAGGCCAGCCCATTACTCATATGGGCCAAAACGTGGGCCTATAATCATCTTGGGCCATTAGTAGGTCTAAACATATAGTAGTTTTCCGCCTTAACAGTCCGAGTAAAGTTCTGGCCAGCTGGGCTAGAAAATACCGTGGGCATTTAACAGGCTAAAACCTAGATTGGGCTAGCATTGAGCCGAAAAATTCACGGGCCAATACAGGCCGAAACTGCCAAAGGCCCATGTTCGTCCCAAATAGGACGAGCCATTAACAGGCCAAAATATATCTCGGGCCTATTTGGCCCAATAAATTATGGGCTTTAAGCAGGCCAGTATCCACGCGGGCCATAGGCCCGAAAGTGTCACGAGCCATTATCAGATGGGTTGTAAGGAGGCCGGATTCAACGCGGTTGTAATGAGGCCCAACTTTTACACGGGCCATTAACAGGCCGATAGGCCAGTTGGGCTGAAATTTATCCACGAAGACTATGGGCCGTTAAGAGGCCTAAAGTTACTTCGGACAAGAAATAGCCCGGTTTCTGCATGGGCCGTTAAATGGACTAAAGTTAAACCGGGCCGACAACATCCCAGATGCAACACGAGCCGCTAACAGGCCGAAACTATTATCGGGCCGATCTGGTAAACGGGCATTTAACAGGCTGAAATACAAACCTGGCTTAGAATGGGCCGAAAAGAACTGTGGCCTGCTAACAGACCTGATCCGATATGGGTCGTAATTTTTCCCAAAATATGGCAGGCTGTGAATGGGCCTTTAGCTGGCCCGACCTTTTTACCTTAAATGGGCCACTGTTGGGTTGTGCCACATGTTGACATATCATAGGCGTCTTCTGTCCATTGTAGGAACGACATATGTCCCAATGATGAGCTGACACATGCATTATCCGGTGAATGAGAATTTTACACGTGGAAAATCCCCATTGGTCGGGGCTGTTACGGTGGATGCCACGTGTCAGTCACCCTAGACGAAAGCACTTCTATGAGGCACGATTTATCGTCATGGAACACTTCTACGACAGCACATGTATGACTATCTTGATTCTGTCATAAAATTGTCATTGATGTACATACATGACAGGAAACATGACCTACTGTGACAAACACGTATCATCACGGAAGTGTATTTTTTATAGTGATCACTTATATTACTGGACACAATTGGATCAGTCTATTGTCTGAGTATAATTTGAAGCCCTGTGATGAACGGCGATTTGGTTTAACAAACACGCCACAATTAGTCCTTCTCACGTTTAAAAGAAATGAAGAAAAAGACTGTATGAAGGTCACGGAGCCTTGTCAAGTTAGAAAGCTGATCATAGCAGACGTGAGACGATCGCTGCTGTCTAGCACATCGATAGCACCTGCACCAACGGATTGAGCACTGGCACCTTCTCCGGCGGCACTTGCTCTAGCACTGATAGCGGAAGCAGCTCAGTCTGATCCACTTGAGGATTGGGCACCGACCACGTCAGTGGATCAGGATTATCTACCAGAGGATCGGGCATCGACACCGGCACCAACTCCACAAGGAGCACCATCTCCGGCAGCAGCAGGGGAACTACCAGTCGCAACGACTCCGGCACCTGCACCAACATTTGAAGTTGCACTTGCATCTCCTCCAGCCCATGTAGCGGCAACGGATCCAGCAGTTGCACCAACAATAGACTGGGCTGCAGTTCGCACTGCATATACCAAAGTCCTTACAAAAAGCGACATCTCCACCTTCTTGGTAAGCATTGGCCGCCCCAAGTGCTTTATTCTTTTTTCTTTGCACACATGTTGTTTCACATGATTCACTGTGTTGATCTAACTGTCTGTGTATGTATTCTTGTTTGCAAACAGAGAATTCCTAGAGCAACAAGGGAGTCGTTGAACAATCCGGACGACCATTGCCAAGTTTCTCTTACCATGCGCAGCCTTGGTGTGAATGAACCTGCTCATTATACCGTAAGTACAAAGGATGGTCGCATGATGATTGATGCTAAAGGATGGTCAAGTTTCAAACCTAATCAAATCTTGCAGTAGGGGATGATGTCAAAATCAAACTTTCTCGGCAAGGACAGCTGGTCGAAATCAACTTTGAAATTCTTCAATAGCAGCACGCAACTGCCGAACTGATCTATCCTCCAAGAGATTTTGATGTAATAATATGGCATGATGTAATAGTATGACAGTATTATTTATCATGTAGGATATTGTGAAAGAATTGCAACTCCGATTGCTAGTTAGGAACTGTTGTTCGATTTCATTCTAACAGCTGCCGTGCTTTATTCAATTTTCTGTATTCGCCTTGTGACAGCATCTAAAACCAGCATCGTACCGACCGCTTGCAATATGAAATGTGCCAAGTTAGAATATATGAACCCGTAAACATGCAGGCCCACCGGCCTGTGGCCCAAAGTCCAGAACCGTGAGCTTGTCTGAATATTATATTCTTAGCTAAACCCCCATATTATGTTATATATATCCCCCTTGATTTTTCTTATGTATAAAGTTGTGATATAAAGATTTTTATATTTCTTTACAGAGGGAGTATCTCTCTGTCAAAAATATATTTATGTGTAACTAATTACTCCTGCCTTTCAACTTCCTTTCGCTGATATGTGGGGCATCCGGCAATGGGGTCCACGTGACATGCACCAAATTAGAGTGCACAACTGCACGGTATACTCACCCTGGTCGTAGCGCCGCAGTAATGCCCAATGAGCGTCAAATCACAAAAAACCCCAGTTTTCAGCTTTAGCAGTAAGCTAGACGGACGAAGCAGCAATATTTCACTGGGCCTGAATCCCTTTCTCCCTCGTCTGCTTGTTAAGAGAAAACCCCCTCTTGGTGATTGCATAGGGTTTTCTCATGGAGAACCTGGTATGAATTCTTCATCCATCCCCGATAAATCCAAGTCCCTTGGTCGCTTGTAATCCTAGGATGGCAGCTGCCGACATTGATGCATTTTTCTTCCTACTGAATCTAGTGTGTTTCATTTCAATGCCCAAATTGTGAGGACCCTGCAAGTTTCTGTGCCCTCGGCAAGACACCACACTTGTTCCTTCTGATCCTAACATAGGATTTTAAAGCACGCACAGTATGTTCCCAGAATCCTCTTTTCTATCTGGGAGGGTGGGGGGTTTTGAACATGCTGCCGACTAATTTGGAAATTTGGATTGCTATATTTGGATAAATGGTACTAGTGCCATGGTCAACACTAACGTGGAGGAAATTATTTCTAGATTTCATTAAGGAATACATTGTGTTCTCATATTATTTTTCCTGCAGTGCATTCCTTGCTCTATCAGAACACATGTATAAATCTCGTGTCTTTGTGTTGCGAGTTTGTGGAGTTCATCCGCGAGATCTTAGCGAGCTAGGGGGTGCTTCGATAGGGAGAAAACCTTCGCGTGCACCCCAGTGTTCGAACCTCGAGGGTTTTGCTGGAACCCGTGATCCAACATTTGGCGTGCCAGGTAGGGGTCCGCCGAAGCTTCCTTTTGTTTCTCCATGCCCCGTTGCTCCGTCGTCTCCATGGTAGACACGCGCCGTGCTCATGTTGAGCGCCGGGCTGCCCTCGCCGCCCGCGTCGCTCGGACGGCTCCCATCGGCGGGCCACCTCGTCGTTCCCCGTCGCCTGCCGCCAACGCCGCCACCGGCCCGGCGGGGAACGAGCAGCAAGCATCCTCGCTGCACCCCTTGGTGCGGCGGGACGGCCACACCGCCAATCCATCGCTGACCCCGGCCGGTTCTTCTTCCCATGCATGTTTCCCGCCCATGGACACACGGGCAGCGCTCCTCATGGAGCACGAGCTCCTGCGCTACCGACCGGTCGATGACCTCTACGAGGACTGGCTCGACCGCAGCGCCGAGCTTGTCTGCACCGCAGGGGGCACCCCTGCGCCGTCCCTCTCTCCGCCTCGCCCTCCGCTAGCTATGGTCGACGTAGCTCATGGAGCGCCTCCACCACCTCTGACCCAAGACGGCGTCCTGGCACCAAGGCGCACAGCTCCACGACGCGACCCGCTGCGTCCCGCACCCGTGCGTGAGGAAAGAAGCTGTTAAGAAGTCCCTCTATCGCAAGAGAACGCTCTGCCGCTCCTCGTGCCACCACGCTAGGACCGGTTGCGGCGGCTAGACCACGCGCCACCTATAGCGGCAGGGCGCAGATCCCATCAGGACCAAGCTCCACCCCCAAGGCGGGCCCCGGTGACCACAGCTGGCTGCCGCGCTTTCACCCCCGAGCTGTGTAGCGTCGCCTGGCCGGGCAAGTCAAGCCGGATCTGCCTTCTCGCTACGACGGCACCCCCGACCCCACGGAGTTCTTGCAGCTCTACGAGCTGAGCATCGAAGCAGCCAATGGAGCGAGCAACCAACTTATTGGAAATCATACATACTGACGTGTGCGGTCCAATGAGTGTTGAGGCTCGCGGTCAAATCGAAAGAATGAAAAAGTATGGACTGAAGATGAATCCTTTAAAGTGTGCATTCGGCGTATTAGCTAGCAAGTTTTTGGGTTTCATTATTCTTGAAGATGGCATAGAGATTGATCCCAAAAAGATAGAGGCCATACATAAAGTGGAGGCTCCAGCATGAAAGAGAGATATGCAAAAGTTCCTTGGCAAGGTCAATTATTTGAGAAGGTTCATAGCTAATCTATCAGGGAAAGTTGATGCATTTACTCCTATCCTTCGGTTAAAGAATGATGCTGATTTCACTTGGGGGCCAAAACAACAAGAAGCATTTGATATGATCAAGAATTATTTGTGCACTCCTCCGGTGATGAAAGCACCCAAGCATAGGGAACCCTTCAGATTTTACATTGCAGCAGAGGAAGGAGTTATTGGTGCTGTTCTAACTCAAGAGACCAAAGGAAAAGAGCATGCTATCACTTATTTGAGCCGCCGCTTATTGGACGCAGAGACAAGATATACATTTATTGAAAAATTATGTCTATGTTTATATTATGCTTGCAAAAAATTGAGACATTATTTAGTACCGAGTGCTTGCATAGTAGCTTGTCAAACTGATGTCATTAAATACATGTTGCATAGACCAATTCTTAGTGGTAGAATTGGCAAGTGGGCTTATGCTTTGATTGAATATGATTTGGCTTATGAATCTCTAAAATCCATGAAAGGCCAATTCATTGCTAATTTTATTGTTGAACATTGGATTGATGACAAGCATGATGTTGATATAAACCTTGTCTCAATAGTACCATGGAGATTATATTTTGATGGTTTAGTTTGTACCAATGGCCAAGGTGTTGGTATTGTTTACATATCTCCTCATGGTGCTGTTTTTGAAGCCTCATGCCGCTTAGAATATTTTTGTACAAACAATCAAGCCGAATATGAAGCATTATTATTCGGGCTAGAGATGTTACTTGCTATAGGTGTTACACATATTGAGGCTTATGGTGATTCATTACTAGTGGTGCAGCAAATATCCAAAGTCTTTCAGTGTTTGGACGAATCACTTAATGTTTATCTTGATAAATGTCTAGATATAATTTCTACTTTGGATTGCTTTAGCATTGCTCATATATCTAGACATGACAATTGGAAAGCAAATAAATTGGCACAACAAGCATCCGGATATCGTGTTGATCATGGCATGTTTCATTTCTCTCAAAGACCGATGTCTTGTCTTACCAATATGGGAGAGGCCGAACCTGAACCCATTGATTCAGCCATTAACAAAAAGTCTAGTGCAGGTGACAATCCCGACTGGAGGAAGACCATTGTTGATTACTTGTGCAATCCGACTAAAAGGGTGGACAGGGTTGTTCGGCGTATGGCTTTCAAGTATACAATGAGAGATGATGGTCTTTATCGCCGAACAATCAATGATGTTCTTCTAAAGTGTTTGGACGAGGACCAGGCAAGAGTTGCTATGGGAGAAGTACATGAAGGTATTTGTGGCACTCACCAGTCGGCTCCCAAGATGAAATGGTTATTGCGACGTGTTGGGTTTTATTGGCCGACTATGATTAATGACTGCTTCAGATATTATAAAGGGTGTGAAGCTTGTCAAAAATTTGGTGATATTCAATTGGCTCCTGCTGCTATGTTGCATCCTATTATCAAGTCATGGCCCTTCAGAGGATGTGGTTTAGACTTTATTGGGAAAATTCATCCATCTCCCTCAAAGGGGCATCGGTTCGTATTGGTGGCAACTGATTATTTCACTAAATGGTCTGAAGGAGTACCTCTCCAGAACATGACACATACGGAGGTAATTCAATTCATAACCGAGCACATTATTCATAGATTCGGTATTCCACAAACGTTAACTACAGATCAAGGTTCATCTTTTATGTCAGACCAAGTCAGAGAGTTTGCCAAATCTTATAATATAAAGTTGCTCAATTCCTCTCTGTATTATGCCCAAGCTAATGGGCAAGCCGAGTCTAGCAATAAAATTTTAATCAAGCTCATCAAAAATAATATTGAGGATAATCCGAGGAGATGGCATGAGTTGTTGTCTGAAGCTTTATGGGAACATAGAATTTCAAGGCATGGTGCTACGAAGGTGACTCCATATGAGCTAGTATATGGTCAAGAGGCCGTTTTACCAGTGGAAGTAAATTTGAATGCTTTAAGAATAGCCAAACAAAATGATTTATCGGCAGTAGACTTTTATAACTTGATGATGGACAATATTGATGAGGTTGCCGATAAACGTTTGGTTGCTTTGAAGTCCATAGAGAGAGACAAGTTGAGGGTTGCAAGAGCTTACAATAAAAAAGTTAAGTTCAAGAATTTTCAAGTTGGTGATCTCGTCTAGAAAGTGATTCTGCCGATTGGTTCAAGAGATAGAAAATTCGGGAAGTGGTCTCCAAGTGCCTGGAGCTGGTCTCAAGCTGGCTTCACTCTGACTTGGCAGTTCGAGCGTCGCTGAGCCAGGCCGCGGTGGCCTCTGAGAAGGAGAAGGAGGCCGCCGCCAGAGCTACGGCCGATCGCGAGGCGACGCTGAAGGACGCCGAGGCCGCCCGCGACCGCTGCCGAAAGCTGGAGGACGAGCGCGCAAAAGAAACACGTGACCGCAAAGCGAAGGAGGAGGAGATGAAGGCTCGGGAGGATGCCATCAAGGGACGCGATGCCGATCTGGGGGAGCTGACAAAGGCGCAGGCCACGGAGTGCAGCCGACTGGAGGTGCTGGAGCAGAAGGTGAAGCGAGGGAGGCCGAGCTCGATGCCAAGGCGAAGGTCCTGGCCAAAGACCGCGTGGCCTTCTCGCTTCTTGAGAAGAGGTCCACCGTGGCGCTGAAGTTACTGTACAAGAAGGGCCTGGAGAAGCCGCTGACCACCGACGAGGATGGCCCTGCTCAGCTGCTTCCCCACTTGGTGATGGCGCTTGAGGAAGTCGTGGAGGGCATCGGTCCCATGGCTGAGGCAGAGGCTCGTGTCCTTTCTTCAGATGCGCTGACGCGTGTGTTCAGCCATCTGTACCTCCACGACCCCAATGCTCGTATCGACGAGCTGCTAGAGCCTGGAGCTAATGAACATTGTGCAGCGGCCGCCGCAGCCGTGAAAGGTCAGGTGGGGGACAGCTCGTCAATACGAGCATTGGGGTCGTGGAGGTACAGATGGCTGAACACACGCGTCAGCGCATCTGAAGAAAGGACACGAGCCTCTGCCTCAGCCATGGGACCGATGCCCTCCACGACTTCCTCAAGCGCCATCACCAAGTGGGGAAGCAGCTGAGCAGGGCCATCCTCGTCGGTGGTCAGCGGCTTCTCCAGGCCCTTCTTGTACAGTAACTTCAGCGCCACGCTGGACCTCTTCTCAAGAAGCGAGAAGGCCACGCGGTCTTTGGCCAGGACCTTCGCCTTGGCATCGATCTCGGCCTCCCTCTCCTTCGCCTTCTGCTCCAGCACCTCCAGTCGGCTGCGCTCCGTGGCCTGCGCCTTTGTCAGCTCCCCCAGATCGGCATCGCGTCCCTTGATGGCATCCTCCCGAGCCTTCATCTCCTCCTCCTTCGCTTTGCGGTCACGTGTTTCTTTTGCGCGCTCGTCCTCCAGCTTTCGGCAGCGGTCGCGGGCGGCCTCGGCGTCCTTCAGCGTCGCCTCGCGATCGGCCGTAGCTCTGGCGGCGGCCTGCTTCTCCTTCTCAGAGGCCACCGCGGCCTGGCTCAGCGACGCTCAAACTGCCAAGTCAGAGTGAAGCCAGCTTGAGACCAGCTCCAGGCACTTGGAGACCACTTCCCGAATTTTCTATCTCTTGAACCAATCGGCAGAATCACTTTCTAGACGAGATCACCAACTTGAAAATTCTTGAACTTAACTTTTTATTGTAAGCTCTTGCAACCCTCAACTTGTCTCTCTCTATGGACTTCAAAGCAACCAAACGTTTATCGGGAACCTCATCAATATTGTCCATCATCAAGTTATAAAATTCTACTGCCGATAAATCATTTTGTTTGGCTATTCTTAAAGCATTCAAATTTACTTCCACTGGTAAAACGGCCTCTTGACCATATACTAGCTCATATGGAGTCACCTTCGTAGCACCATGCCTTGAAATTCTATGTTCCCATAAAGCTTCAGACAACAACTCATGCCATCTCCTCGGATTATCCTCAATCTTATTCTTGATGAGCTTGATTAAAATTTTATTGCTAGACTCGGCTTGCCCATTAGCTTGGGCATAATACAGAGAGGAATTGAGCAACTTTATATTATAAGATTTGGCAAACTCTCTGACTTGGTCTGACATAAAAGATGAACCTTGATCTGTAGTTAACGTTTGTGGAATACCGAATCTATGAATAATGTGCTCGGTTATGAATTGAATTACCTCCGTATGTGTCATGTTCTGGAGAGGTACTCCTTCAGACCATTTAGTGAAATAATCAGTTGCCACCAATACGAACCGATGCCCCTTTGAGGGAGATGGATGAATTTTCCCAATAAAGTCTAAACCACATCCTCTGAAGGGCCATGACTTGATAATAGGATGCAACATAGCAGCAGGAGCCAATTGAATATCACCAAATTTTTGACAAGCTTCACACCCTTTATAATATCTGAAGCAGTCATTAATCATAGTCGGCCAATAAAACCCAACACGTCGCAATAACCATTTCATCTTGGGAGCCGACTGGTGAGTGCCACAAATACCTTCATGTACTTCTCCCATAGCAACTCTTGCCTGGTCCTCGTCCAAACACTTTAGAAGAACATCATTGATTGTTCGGCGATAAAGACCATCATCTCTCATTGTATACTTGAAAGCCATACGCCGAACAACCCTGTCCACCCTTTCAGTCGGATTGCACAAGTAATCAACAATGGTCTTCCTCCAGTCGGGATTGTCACCTGCACTAGACTTTTTGTTAATGGCTGAATCAGTGGGTTCAGGTTCGGCCTCTCCCATATTGGTAAGACAAGACATCGGTCTTTGAGAGATATGAAACATGCCATGATCAACACGATATCCGGATGCTTGTTGTGCCAATTTATTTGCTTTCCAATTGTCATGTCTAGATATATGAGCAATGCTAAAGCAATCCAAAGTAGAAATTATATCTAGACATTTATCAAGATAAACATTAAGTGATTCGTCCAAACACTGAAAGACTTTGGATATTTGCTGCACCACTAGTAATGAATCACCATAAGCCTCAATATGTGTAACACCTATAGCAAGTAACATCTCTAGCCCGAATAATAATGCTTCATATTCGGCTTGATTGTTTGTACAAAAATATTCTAAGCGGCATGAGGCTTCAAAAACAGCACCATGAGGAGATATGTAAACAATACCAACACCTTGGCCCATTGGTACAAACTAAACCATCAAAATATAATCTCCATGGTACTATTGAGACAAGGTTTATATCAACATCATGCTTGTCATCAATCCAATGTTCAACAATAAAATTAGCAATGAATTGGCCTTTCATGGATTTTAGAGATTCATAAGCCAAATCATATTCAATCAAAGCATAAGCCCACTTGCCAATTCTACCACTAAGAATTGGTCTATGCAACATGTATTTAATGACATCAGTTTGACAAGCTACTATGCAAGCACTCGGTACTAAATAATGTCTCAATTTTTTGCAAGCATAATATAAACATAGACATAATTTTTCAATAAATGTATATCTTGTCTCTGCGTCCAATAAGCGGCGGCTCAAATAAGTGATAGCATGCTCTTTTCCTTTGGTCTCTTGAGTTAGAACAGCACCAATAACTCCTTCCTCTGCTGCAATGTAAAATCTGAAGGGTTCCCTATGCTTGGGTGCTTTCATCACCGGAGGAGTGCACAAATAATTCTTGATCATATCAAATGCTTCTTGTTGTTTTGGCCCCCAAGTGAAATCAGCATCATTCTTTAACCGAAGGATAGGAGTAAATGCATCAACTTTCCCTGATAGATTAGCTATGAACCTTCTCAAATAATTGACCTTGCCAAGGAACTTTTGCATATCTCTCTTTCATGCTGGAGCCTCCACTTTATGTATGGCCTCTATCTTTTTGGGATCAATCTCTATGCCATCTTCAAGAATAATGAAACCCAAAAACTTGCTAGCTGATACGCCGAATGCACACTTTAAAGGATTCATCTTCAGTCCATACTTTTTCATTCTTTCGATTTGACCACGAGCCTCAACACTCATTGGACCGCACACATCATTATGTATGATTTCCAATAAGTTGGTTGCTCGCTCCATTGTTCCTGAGAACGGAGTCTTGGTCATTTTACCCATGAGGCATGGTTCGCACGTGTCAAATGATTCATAATCAAGAGACTCCAAAAGTCCATCTGCATGGAGCTTCTTCATGCGTTTGACACCTATGTGACCAAGGCGGCAGTGCCACAAGTATGTGGGACTATCATTATCAACCTTACATCTTTTGGTATCCACACTATGAATATGTGTAATATTACGTTCGAGATTCATTAAGAATAAACCATTGACCATCGGAGCATGACCATAAAACATATCTCTCATATAAATAGAACAACCATTATTCTCAGATTTAAATGAGTAGCCATCTCGTATTAAATGAGATCCTGATACAATGTTCATGCTCAAACTTGGCACGAAATAACAATTATTGAGGTTTATAACTAATCCCATAGGTAAATGTAGAGGTAGCGTGCCGACGGCGATCACATCGACCTTGGAACCATTCCCGACGCGCATCGTCACCTCGTCCTTTACCAGTCTCTGTTTATTCTGCAGCTCCAGCTGTGAGTTACAAGTATGAGCAACGGCACCGGTATCAAATACCCAGGAGTTACTACGAGTACTAGTAAGGTACACATCAATTACATGTATATCACATATACCTTTTGTTTTGCCGGCCCTCTTGTCCGCTAAGTATTTGGGGCAGTTCCGCTTCCAGTGACCCTTCCCTTTGCAATAAAAGCACTCCGTCTCAGGCTTGGGTCCATACTTTGACTTCTTCTTCCCAGCAGCTTGCTTGCCGGGCGCGGCAACTTCCTTGCCGTCCTTCTCAAAGTTCTTTTTACCCTTGCCCTTCTTAAACTTAGTGGTTTTATTGACCATCAACACTTGATGTTCCTTCTTGACTTCTACCTCTACTGATTTCAGCATTGCAAATACTTCAGGAATGGTCTTTTCCATCCCCTGCATATTGAAGTTCATCACAAAGCTCTTGTAGCTTGGTGGAAGCGACTAGAGGATTCTGTCAATGACCGCATCATCCGGGAGATTAACTCCCAGCTGAGTCAAGCGGTTATGTAACCCAGACATAGTGAGTATGTGCTCACTGACAGAACTATTTTCCTCCATCTTACAGCTGAAGAATTTGTCGGAGACTTCATATCTCTCGACCCGGGCATGAGCTTGGAAAACCATTTTCAGCTCTTCGAACATCTCATATGCTCCATGTCTCTCAAAACGCTTTTGGAGCCCCGGCTCTAGGCTGTAAAGCATGCCGCACTGAACGAGGGAGTAGTCATCAGTACGTGTCTGCCAAGCGTTCATAGCGTCTTGGTTCTGTGGGACGGGTGGATCACCTAGCGGTGCTTGTAGGACATAATCTTTCTTGGCAGCTATGAGGATGATCCTCAGGTTCCGGACCCAGTCCGTATAGTTGCTGCCATCGTCTTTCAGTTTGGTTTTCTCTAGGAACGCGTTGAAATTGAATACAACGTTGGCCATTTGATCTACAAGACATATTGTAAAGATTTTAGACTATGTTCATGATAATTAAGTTCATCTAATCAAATTATTAATGAACTCCCACTTAGATAGACATCCCTCTTCTAGTCATCTAAGTATAACATGATCCGAGTTGGCTAGGCCGTGTCCGATCATCACGTGACACGGACTAGTCAACGTCGGTGAACATCTTCATGTTGATCGTATCTTCTATACGACTCATGCTCGACCTTTCGGTCTTCTGTGTTCCGAGGCCATGTCTATGCACATGCTAGGCTCGTCAAGTCAACCTAAGTGTATTGCGTGTGTAAATCTGTCTTACACCCGTTGTATGTGAACGTAAGGATCTATCACACCCGATCATCACGTGGTGCTTCGAAACGACGAACTGTAGCAACGGTGCACAGTTAGGGGGAACACTTTCTTGAAGTTATTATGAGGGATCATCTTATTTACTACCGTCGTTCTAAGCAAACAAGATGCAAAACATGATAAACATCACATGCAATCAAATAATAATAGTGACATGATATGGCCAATATCACATAGCTCCTTTGATCTCCATCTTGGGGCTCCATGATCATCCTTGTCACCGTCATACTCATCGACACGTAAGTTGTGATTCCTTGTACAATAGCATGAACATCTCATACATCACATATAGATCATTCATCATTCATCACAACTTTGGCCATATCACATCACATAGCATACCCTGCAAAAACAAGTTAGACGTTCTCTAATTGTTGTTTGCATGTTTTACGTGGCTGCTATGGGTTTCTAGCAAGAACGTTTCTTACCTACGCAAAGACCACAACGTGATATGCCAATTGCTATTTACCCTTCATAAGGACCCTTTTCATCGAATCCGATCCGACTAAAGTAGGAGAGACAGACACCCGCTAGCCACCTTATGCAACTAGTGCATGTCAGTCGGTGGAACCTGTCTCACGTAAGAGTACGTGTAAGGTCGGTCCGGGCCGCTTCATCCCACGATGCCGCCGAATCAAGATAAGACTAGTAACGGCAAGCATATTGAACAAAATCAACGCCCACAACTACTTTGTGTTCTACTCGTGCAAGAGAACTACGCATAGACCTAGCTCATGATGCCACTGTTTGGGGAATGTTGCAGAAAACAAAAATTTTCCTACGGTTTCACCAAGATTCATCTAGGAGTTCATCCAGCAACAAGTGATTAGATGCATCTACGTACCTTGTAGATCGCGAGCGGAAGCGTTCAAAGAACGGGGATGATGTAGTCGAACACGACGTGATTCAAATCACCGATGATCTTAGCACCGAACGGACGGTGCCTCCGCGTTCAACACACGTACGGGACGGGAGACGTCTCCTCCTTTCTTGATCCAGCAAGGGGGAAGGAGAGGTTGGTGAAGATCCAGCAGCACGACGGCGTGGTGGTGGATGCAGGGTGTCACAGTAGCAGGGCTTCGCCTATACTACGAGAGAGAGAGACGTAACGGGGAGAGAGGGAGGCGCCAAAGGCTGAGGTATGAAGTCCCTCCTCTCCCCCACTATATATAGGAGGGCCAAGGGGGGGTGGTGCGCAGCCTAGGAGATCCAATCTCCTAGGTGCGGCGGCCAGGGGATGGTTTCCCTCCCCCCCAAGGCACCTCGGGGTGCCTTCCACCACTTGGACTCCTCCTTGGTGGAAACCCTAGGCGCATGGGCCTAGTAGGGCTGGTGCCCTTGGCCCATGTAGGCCAAGGCGCACCCCCTACAGCCCATGTGGCCCCCCGGGACAGGTGGCCCCACCCGGTGGGCCCACGGGACCCCTCCGGTGGTCCCGGTACAATACCGATAACCCCGAAACTTGTCCCGATGGCCGAAATAGCACTTCCTATATATAATTCTTTACCTCCGGACCATTCCGGAACTCCTCGTGACGTCCGGGATCTCATCCGGGACTCCGAACAACATTCGGGTTTCTGCATATACATATCTTCATAACCCTAGCGTCACCGAACCTTAAGTGTGTAGACCCTACGGGTTCGGGAGACAAGTAGACATGACCGAGACGACTCTCCGGTCAATAACCAACAGCGGGATCTGGATACCCATGATGGCTCCCACATGCTCCACGATGATCTCATCGGATGAACCACGATGTCGAGGATTAATCAACCCCGTATACAATTCCCTTTGTCAATCGGTATGTTACTTGCCCGAGACTCGATCGTTGGTATCCCAATACCTTGTTCAATCTCGTTACCGGCAAGTCACTTTACTCGTACCGTAATGCATGATCCCGTGATCAACCACTTGGTCACCTTGAGCTCATAATGATGATGCATTACCGAGTGGGCCCAGTGATACCTCTCCATTATATGGAGTGACAAATCCCAGTCTCGATCCGTGTCAACCCAACAGATACTTTCGGAGATACCTGTAGTGCACCTTTATAGTCACCCAGTTACGTTGTGACGTTTGATACACCCAAAGCACTCCTACGGTATCCGGGAGTTACACGATCTCATGGTCAAAGGAAAAGATACTTGACATTGGAAAAGCTCTAGCAAACGAACTACACGATCTTTGTGCTATGCTTAGGATTGGGTCTTGTCCATCACATCATTCTCCTAATGATGTGATCCCGTTATCAATGACATCCAATGTCCATAGCCAGGAAACCATGACTATCTGTTGATCAACGAGCTAGTCAACTAGAGGCTTACTAGGGACATATTATGGTCTATGTATTCACACGTGTATTACGATTTCCGGATAATACAGTTATAGCATGAATAAAGACAATTATCATGAACAAAGAAATATAATAATAATGCCTTTTATTATTGCCTCTAGGGCATATTTCCAACATATCGTTCTCACTGGACCGATACTTTACAAGACATTTTTGTAACCACTCGGAATTATGATCCATTTAAACATATCATACCTTGGAGTCGATTGCATTCAGTCGGCTTTAAAGAGACGGGCACAAAACCATTCTTGGTCGCGCTGAGAAAATCAAATTCTGACAAGTCACGTCCCGTCAAGCAAGTAGCATTGGGATGTTGCCAATCCACCGATGCATCGGCCAAAGCAACACAGGCCGAGTTATCTGCATGAATGACTTCCACTTCATCATCAACCCACTGAATCAAAAACTGGTGCATAGTGGATGGCACGCACTGGTTTGCATGAACCCAATCACGACCTAGTATGACGTTGTAGTTACCTTGCACCTCAGCGACAAAGAATGCAGTAGCCAAAGTTTTGCTTCTGACTGTAAGCTCCACATACATCACACCTTTGGCTTCAGTTTTCTCTTTTCCTTCAAATCCGTTGAGCACCATATTGGTCTTGATCAATTCTTCATCACGCAAACCCAATTTCTTGAAGACCGAATAGGGCATAAGATTTACCACAGCACCACCATCAACAAGCATCCGAGTGAGCAGCGACCCATTGATATGTCCTCTAAGATATAATGGTTTCAGATGCGTTACTGGTTCTTTTGGCTTCTCGAATATTGCGTTTTAGGGCCAAAATCCATCTGAGCCACCTCCCCTTCCTCATCTACAGCACGAAACTCAGCAGGTAAGTAATACACCATATTGATATCCATACCTTCATGAACCGGCGTAGACTCATAGTCCAACATAACAGCCTCCTCCTCGAGTGCATCCACCAATTCTGAAATTTGTCCGAGTGAAGAGGAAGCAATATGTAACATAGACGATGCAATGATTGCGTCGTCCTCTTTTGGTAGTGTAGGTGATGCTGTGATAGGTGTAGAAGCCACTGCATCTTGTATTTGTTTGGGCCTCCACACTTGTTTTGTAGGTACCATAGGCCGAGTGTCATTGAACAACTTAAACCTTTGCTTCTCAGCCTTTTGTTCTACCATCTATTGACTCCTTAACCTCTGTAGTTTCCTCTTTTGTGTCTTTGTTAGCCCTGGAGGACACCACTTTGGCTGAGTGTACTTAGGATCTCTCGTTTTTACCTGGCTGGTGCCTGCTTCATGGTCATTAGCCGAGTGCTTTGGCGCGATAGCAAGTATCGGCTCAGTCGGATTGCTATGCACAATCGGCTGCTGTATGGCGAATGTTTTGGTGCCCAAGATAAGTGAGTCAGCATTCATTTTCTCCTTGCCTTTTCCCGACTCAACTGCTGCAACACTTGGTGATTTAACACGCCATTCTTTTTGACTTTCCAGATGCATGAAATTTCCACTCGGGCGCACCTTTTTACTCTGATGGAATCCACTCGGATGGATGTCACTCGGATGGAATCCACTCGGATGGAATTCACTCGGATAGCTTCCACCTGGGTGCATTCTTACACTCAGATAATTTCCATCCGGTCGCATGTTTTGACCAGCCGACCGATAGTTACCGATGTTCAGTCGGCCTCTATATGAATAGTCAAGTCGATCCCAAACAAATTGCGTATGCTGTTCTGGAAACGGCACCCTTGGTCCACTCATTTTCATATACTGACTGAACATATCAGCTAATGGTGACCTTGGTCACTTCAGATGAGACGACTGATTAAAGCTAGAACCGGCCGACTGGTTGGTGTACTTGGACAGCAACATATCAAAAGTTGGCTTGATCCGCTTGCGTTGTACTTTAACTTCATTCCTTTTCCACTTGCCAACTTCTGGACTGTTGGGCTTAACAAATCTCACACGAGCATTATTCTTGCACTTGTAGTTGCCCCCCGAGTGTATGATTATTGATGGTGATTTTGATCACTTCCTTGCCATCGGGTTGCTTACCAAGCACAACCTGTCTCCCCAAGACCTTGTTGTCCTCCTTGTCTTTACTGGGCTCACCAACAATGATATTAGCTTTATTAGCAGATTCGGCTACCTCCGGACGAATGAGTAGCTTCTTCCCCTCCAAATCCATGGTATTCATTGGAAAAGGTTGTTTATCAACTTGCATCTCAGAGAAGTTCAATCGTCCGTCATTAATGGCCGATTGTATCTGTCGTCGAAAAACATTGCAATCATTAGTAGCATGAGAAAAAGAATTATGATACTTGCAATAAGCACACCGTTTTAGCTCTTCAAGCGGCGGTAAAGTATGAGATATTCTAATAATCTTAGCCTGCAGCAAAGCATCAAATATTCTATCACACTTAGCAATGTTAAAAGTAAACTTCATCTCTTCATCACGATTCTTATAAATCGGTTTCAGATCATTGCAAGTAAAGGGTTTGGCCTTAGATGGCCAAACAAATTCAGTAGAAAAAACATCACCCTCATCGTCTGAGTGATTACTATCATATCCCACCATATTCATCTTTGGACGATCGGCTTTGTATCTATGCACTTCTTTGAGGTCTTTGCTTCGGCTTTCCTGAGCCAAAGCCCTTCGTAAGACTCGGTTGATATTTAAGAACTCATAGCCTTCTAGCATTTCACTGATGGGAGTTCTCAAACCACTCAGCACTAGGTCCGCCAAGTCCGTCTCGGTTATCACCAAACTAAAACACCGATTTTTTGTTTCTCTGAATCTCTTGACGTAATCGGAGACCGATTCATCATGCTTCTATTTAACCAATGTCAGATGTGACAACTTGAGTTCATTATCGCCGCTATAAAAGTGATCATGAAACTTCTGCTCTAGCTGCGACCAAACCCGAATGGAACCATGTGGTAAAGAAGAAAACCATGAAAATGCGGTACCAGTTAATGATAAAGGAAATAAACGCACTTTCAATTCATTCAATGAGCCTGCCTCACCCAATTGTGCCAAATATTGACTAACATGCTCCCATGTGGTTGTTCTGCCCTCTCCATTGAACTTAACAAAATCTGGAATCTTATATCCCGGAGGGCACTGGATGGCATCAAAGTACTCGGGGTACGGCTTTTGGTAAATCCGATTCCGAGGTAACTCTACTCCAAAATTTTCTCGAAGCATCTTAGCCATCTCCTCTCTAAGATTAACTATACCATCATCCATAGTGGACGGTGAAGCTTGTGGTAGTGGCATAGGAGGAGTAGGGTTACTAGCTGTAGGTAGGAATTGTGGCATGTATGTCGACCCATAATTTGTAGTGGTCGAGTGGTTGTAGCTGTAGGTAGAGTTTGGTTCGGCGTTGCCACCGAACTTGGCATGCTCATAATAGGGTTGATGGGTGCAGCCACAATATGATTTGTTTGGGTAGGATAATAAGCCATCGGCACGGGAGGCGCCGATGCAATAGGTAAAGCCAAATTAGGGTTTTGCACACTAGCAGCTACACCATCATTACCACTAGACGATTGAGATATATTCTTCTGAGCATTAGTATTTTCTATAATAGTTTGATAGACTAGATTGTTACCATCAGCGATACGACTTTCAATCTCAGCCCACTGCTCAGGAGAAAAGGCAGTGCTTACGGAGGGTTTAACCTGTTCAGTTTGAAGAGGAGGGAACTTGATTTCTTCAATCGTAGTGATGTTGCCTTGGAGATCTTTCTTGAATTTTGCAAGGAACTCCTGCAGGTCCTTCTCCTCGCGTGCCTTCTGGTACTCCTCATAGGCTTGGCGATGATCGGCCAATATCTCATCAAGACTGGGCTTAATGATGTTATCGGCGTCTACCTCAGATGGCTTGGGAAGATCGTACATGGTGGATGATGATGATTGATCTTCGGTCCCTAGCGGAGTTGCCAGAAAGTGTGTTGACACACGAACACGTCACGTGTACCCTCGACATAGGGGGTGATGCACCGCAGCTCACGTCGAAGGGGACCTGACCGACAGCGCGATACGCAAGACAGTCGACGGGCGCTTTTGCAGACCCGAAAACCCCACACCCCTGGGAGGGACCCCGTCAGGGAGTGCGGCGGCTATGGGCTGCCCTAGGTCGATTTGCTCGCCCCTAGAGCCTCGGGATTCGCAGCTCTCAAATTCGAGGAACAGCGAAGAACGAGAGAGAAAAACGGTGGAGAGATAAAATGTAGATGAAAAAGTAGTATATTGATTTGTTCGATCGTGTGTTGTTCAATCGGCCATCACCCCCAATATATATAAGAGGCGGCTGGACTTACCGTACAAGTAAAGGATTCATCTAGGCTTTCCTTACATGAAATTACATCAACTCACGTCCTAGATTCCTAGTTCTATTCCAACTCGGATTCAGTCTAAATCTGGCCCAACTTTTGTCTTCCTCCTTGTAAGGGCCGCCGAGCTTGCATATTTTCTCCGATCAAGACGGCCCAACTATCAAACTTGTGCGCCTCGACGATACGAACAACCCTCATGTTGATCACTTTTTCAAATAAGGCCATCTTGAATACTTTTCGAGGTCAACTTTACCTTCCAGTCGTACTCGGTCTTGCAGTAGACTAGATTATCCGAGTCTCGTAGTGAATTTGCAGGCCATATACTATCTCTGATGATGATGACTCCAAAACCAAAGTTTACCGTCTTGATTATACGCACAACTTCTGTATTGAACACTTCTTCATCCGAGGTCATCTTGATAAACTTTCGGGCACATGTTCAGTTTCACTCGGATTCGAGCTCATCCACTCGGATATTAGAGTCTTTCGCTCGGATCGTCCGACTGGGCTTTTTGTGACACCCCGAGACCGAAGCGCCAGGTGTCTTCCAGTTATTCGCTGTTGTGGCCTTGTCATTTGCTTTTGTGTTGTATCTTACCATGTCATCATGTGCGTTGCATCATCATGTTTTCAAAACTTGCATCTGTCCCGGTCTCCTCATTCCGTCTGTTGTCCATTCTGAGCCCAGACACACTTGCACGCGCCCGCGGCATGTCCGAAATATTATTTTATAAGTGGCTGGAAAATGTTCTCGGATTGGGTTGAAAGTTGGCGTGTGGTCTTATTATAGTGTAGATAGACCGCCTGTCAAGTTTCATCGCATTCGGAGTTCGTTTGATAGCCCAACCGTTAAACTATAGAGGCAATATAGCCGGTCTAACATCGGACGTTTTCGGTCTCCGGAAACTGTCGTCGGGCCTCTCTCTTTTCTCTTCTCTCAGCCTGAGGCCTTCTGCACAGCCCACTACCACTCACCGCCAGGACCCAGAACCCCCTCCTTGCACAGTGCATTGGCCCCTCGCGCGCGTCCGAAAATTGTCCCGGACCCGACCCGAGCAGTCGTCACCATTGTTCCGAATCATCCCCAGACATCTACAAAACGTCTCCGTTATCTTAATTGGGCTCCCTAACCTATTTATCCGAGACCGTCTGATTTTGATTGGAGGGTCCAAACCTAATCCTATTGTCCCTTTATATATAGTCCACCACCTACCCAATCAAGCCAACCCTAAAATCTAGGGGATTTGTCCCTGCCACCGCCGCCGCACTATCTCACACCTCGGGATCCTCTCCAAGTCCAAAATCCCCCTCGATTTTCCAACCAGACCAACCCCCTCGTCGCCGCTAGATTCAACCCGCAGGCAGCCAATCCATCGATCCGCTGCCTCCCTCGAGCTCTAAAGGGACCGTGCTCCTGGATCCCCTACCCGAGCTCCTCGCTCGTCGCCTCCCCGACAGCGTCGCCATGGCCTTGTCTTCATCGGGAACGAGCCTCCCTGAGCTCCTCCCTCCTGTTGCGCTCGAGACCAGCAGCTCTCCTTGAGCCGGCCACAGCAGGTTCCAGGAGCCATCCCAGGCGTCATCTCCCCTCAGCCCCGCAGCAGGCGCATCGAGCCAGATCGGGAGGAGATCGATTCCGTCCACCTCGCCGGAGCTCCTCTCCAGCACGCCGGCGATCACGACGAGGACCGGCCTCGTCCCGCTCCTCTCCTCCCCTGTATCTCCCTTCCTCCCAATGCTTCTCTATCTCTCATCTCTCTTGCTTCTCTTCACAGGAAACAGACCATGGCCGCCTATCCATGGAGATGGAGCCGCGCCGCCCTAGTCACCTGCCAGCTCGGGTCACCTTTGCTTCGTCCTTGCCGCCCGCTCATGCTCCGGTGAGCCTTGCCGCTGCTCTCCTTCCCTTGTGTTCTCTCTTTCCTGCTGCATCCACTCTAATTTCTTCCCCCGCCATGGCCTCTGCAGCTCCCGCCGTCAGGAACCAGCTCCCCTCGTCAGATCCGGTGGATCCTCGCTGCCGTCCGCTGCCTGAAGAGCCCATCTCGCTGCACCTTCCCTCCGTTCCGTGTGCCCACTCCAGCGCCATCACAGCCTCGCACCGCTGCAGGCTCCCTGCTGTGCCTCTACTTCTGCAATCGAGCAAGAGGGAGACACCCCTGGCTCGAGCCTTCGTTGACCGTGGCCTCACCCTGTCCCAACTCCAGCGACAACGTAGGCCTCCTCCAGCAAGGCCCAGTTCGCCCCGGTCCAGCTCCGTAGCGCCCGCCGGATCCGGCCTCAAGGCCGATGTGAGCCGCCCTCCAGATCCCCTCTTCCTGTTGGGCCAACAGGATTCGGCCCATGTAATATTTTTTTCCTCGGGACGAATTTAGCTATTATCCAAAGTTTGCCTGTTTTGCAGAAAAACCCTCAGCATTCATGCATATGATAACTTAATAACCGTGCATCGGTTTAAAACAATTTATATATGAAACTTGCTTAGAATTTTGTCTAGTTTCATAATATGTCATTTTCATCCATGTGTTAAAATGTTTAAAATGATGTTTGTTTAAATTTTCTCCAATAACTTGTTAAAATGGTTTAATTCATAACTAAATAACCGTAGCTCCAAATTTAATAAACTTTATATGTAAATTGGATAGAAAAATGCCTAGTTTATCATGGTGACTTTACTTTGCATGTTTAACAACTCTAAAATGTGGTTTAGGGAAGAACAGTACCAAATCCATTAATATGCACATGAGGATTTTTTCCGGACTTGTTGTTTTGTTGTTCCGGCCTCATTTAAACTTGACTAGATAGGTAGTTTTACTTTGCTTCACCCTCTTTCCATGTTTAACAACATTTAATATTGTTGGGTACATAAATGAGATCGAACTAAATAACTTAAATGTGGTGTTTCGTCAATATGCAACGGAGTTGCATGTTGAGCTCCACTTAATTTGTAGGATTGTTTGTGCACTTTGCCATGCCATGCATTTTAAAACCGGACATGCATCATACTTGGTTGTGCATCATGCCATGATTATGTGATGGTTGTTTACTATGTTGTGTGCTTCTTTCCGGTGTTGCTTCTTCGGGTTGGTTCCGTTAACGTCGCATTTGTGAGGACCCGTTCGACTACGTCCGTTTGTCTTCTTCATGGACTCATTCTTCTTCCTTGTGGGATTTCAGGCAAGATGACCATACCCTCGAAATCACTTCTATCTTTGCTT
The DNA here is from genome assembly GCF_003073215.2 of Triticum urartu. Lineage (NCBI taxonomy): Eukaryota > Viridiplantae > Streptophyta > Magnoliopsida > Poales > Poaceae > Triticum > Triticum urartu. The sequence continues at coordinate 190,632,212 of NC_053022.1, forward strand.
GCTAGATTGCCCGCTCTTTTGCTAGGCCTATACTACGATACCTACCACTTGCTTATCATGCCTCCCATATTGCCATGTCAAACCTCTAACCCACCATGTCCCAGCAAACCGTTGTTTGGCTATGTTACAGCTTTGCTCAGCCCCTGTTATAGCGTTGTTAGTTGCAGGTGCAGATTGGAGCTTGTTCCATGTTTGGAACATGGATATTTGTTGGGATATCACAATATCTCTTATTTAATTAATGCATCTATATACTTGGTAAAGGGTGGAAGGCTCGGCCTTATGCTTGGTGTTTTGTTCCACTCTTGCCGCCCTAGTTTCCGTCATATCGGTGTTATGTTCCCGGATTTTGCGTTCCTTACGCAGTTGGGTTATAATGGGAACCCCTTGATAGTTCGCCTTGAATAAAACTCCTCCAGTAAGGCCCAACATTGGTTTTACCATTTGCCACCTAGCCTTTTCTTTCCCTTGAGTCGGCCGGCTCAAGGGTCATCTTATTTTAACCCCCCGGGCCAGTGCTTCTCTAAGTGTTGGTCCAAACTGAGCAATGTCCGAGGCTACCAGGGGCAACTCCGGCTGGCTTACCCGACGTATTGCTCATCCGGTGTGCCCTGAGAACGAGATATGTGCAGATCCTATAGGGATTTGTCGGCACATCTGGGTGGTCTTCCCGGTCTTGTTTTACCATTGTCGAAATGTCTTGTAACCGGGATTCCGAGCCTGATCGGGTCTTCCCGCTAGAAGGAATATCCTTCGTTGACTGTGAGAGCTTGTGATGGGCTAAGTTGGGACACCCCTGCAGGGATTTGAACTTTCGAAAACCGTGCCCGCGGTTATGGGTAGATGGGAATTTGTTAATGTCCAGTTGTAGAAAACCTGAAGTTAATCTTAAATAAAATACATCAACCGCGTGTGTAACCGTGATGGTCTCTTCTCGGAGGAGTCCGGGAAGTGAACACGGTGTTGGAGTAATGCTGACGTAGGTTGTTATATGATCACTTCTTGATCATAGTTGCTCGACCGTGCTTTTGCCTTCTCTTCTCGCTCTCATTTGCATATGTTAGCCACCATATATGCTAGTCACTTGCTGCAGCTCCACATCATACCTTTGCCTTACCCATAAGCTTAAATAGTCTTGATCGCAAGGGTGTGAGATTGTTGAGTCCCCGTGACTCACAGATTACTTCCAAACCAGATGCAGGGACCGATGATACCGCTCCAGGAGATGCGTTTGCGCTCAAGTGGGAGTTCGATGAAGACTCTCGCCGTTACTATGTGTCTTTCCCAGATGATCAGTAGTGGTGCCCAGTTGGGGCTATCAGGGACTTTGTCGCATTTGGAGGTTGATCTTTATTTTGGTTTCGTAGTCGGACCCTGAGTGTATTGGATGAATGTAATGACTTATTTATGTATTTGTGTGACGTGACGAGTGTAAGCCAACTATGTACATTTCCCCTTTATTTATTTACAAGGGTTGTGTGAAGATTACCTCACTTGCGACATTGCTTTCAATGCGATTATGCCTCTAAGTCGTGCTTCGACACGTGGGAGATATAGCCGCATCAAGGGCGTTACAATTTTTCACTCGGAAGACAATCTTTCACTCGGATGACTATATTTCCACTTGGATGACTATATTTCCACTCGGAAGGCAATATCTTACTCGATTGGCAAGTTTTCGTTCCGATGGCAATCTTTTCACTCGGAATATTTTCACCTGGAGGACAATTTCACTCGGATGACCATATTTCCACTCGGGTGACTATATTTCCACTTGGAAGACAATATCTTTTCACTCAGAATATTTTCACCTAGAGGAAAATTTCACTCGGATGACTATATTTTTACTCGGATAATAATAAGTTCATCCGGTCACCAAACTTTCACTCGACCGGTAAATTTTCACTCGGATGGTAAACTTTTTTACTCGGATTTCCGACTCAAAACACAGCCTGATCTTGTCTTGTCTCTCCAGGCCTCATACGACCTTGGATTGAGATGAATTATATATGAAAATCAATTGGCTCGACGAGGCGAAACTTTTCTGTGTTGAAGGTTTTTAGATTCAAGGGCGTCTTGAGGGCCGAATTGCTCACACATTGCATCAGACACTCATCAACATGTGTCTGGTGTCAAGCGTAATATTTTGGTCTCTGGCCTGTCCAAACCGTATTGACTGTAACTTTTGCATATGAACTCGGATTAAGATGATTTATATATGAAAATCAATTGTCTCGACGCGTCGAAGACAATTCCTTTAGAGTGCTCCTTCATCTGAGGTCATTTTGAGGGCGTAATCAGCCGAAAAGCACTCAGAACACTAAATTTTGTCACTCGGAGTATAGCTTCGGCCACTGAGATGAGGTCGAATGGCGATAGCCTAAACATCAAAGTTGTTCCACTCGACGATGTGAAATTTTCTCATGCTGAAAACCCTTTCACTCTGTATCTTGGCAAAATCAGGTGTCAACAAAGACGAAGCTCGAAGCACTTACTGATCCACTGTGACATAGTCCACCATCCGCTTGGGGAGCCTGAAACCCGAAAGCGTCGGGGCCTAAGGATTGGGCACACGGGCTCCGGGGACAGAAAACGGCATAGCAGAAGGGCCGGAGCCGGCCCCAGGTGGTACCAAGTCGGAGGCAGAATCTCGAGAGACCAGCGACGATCTACCCCTTGTCGGGATGAGGGGCAGCTCCCTCTCCTCCTGGTGGGTGTCGACCTCAGCGTCGTCTAGCAGAGCACGGAGGATGTCGGCCTTGCTCAATGGGGAGTTCTCCCCCATCTCCTCGGGGGTCTCCTCGGAGTCCTCCTCCCCCTCTTCCTCCCCGCGAGACTCGTTAGAACAGACCTCCACCGGCTTCGGCGTTGCAGAGGCCCTAGCGAGCACCGGGGGCACCAGCCCGCGCACGTCAAAGGTCGGCCTGGAGGCAACGAATTGCTCCCAGTCCTTGCGATGAAACAAAGGAAGAAGGGCGCTCGGTGGGTACTCTTGGTTATCCCCAACCAAGAGGCACAAAACTGCAGTCAGCTCGTCATCAGGCAAGGCCACCGGGCATAGACGAATCTTGTCTTCTTCATCTCCAAGCTTCCACAAAGGGTGCGCGCGCCTGAAGTGGAGCAACGCACAGCGTCAATAATTCCTTCAGGAGCACGGCCCCCGTCACCTTGGCCGCCTTCGCATTGCCCGGCTTCAAATCGATCTTCATCTGCTCCAACACCGACGACGCCCGCTCGTCGGTGAGCTCTACATGAGACCACCCCTTGTCAGACTGGGGCACCTCCGTCGGCAGTTCCAAGCATGGATGGACGCACTTCGCACTCATCATGACCCATTTGGCCCTGATGTTGTCAACCCTCTTCCCGGTGTTCGAGATCGAGTTGGCCTGGCCGGCCGCGATGAAGTTGGCGCACCAGGAGATATGGCCGCCGATGAGGCGGAGGAAGAAGAAGTGGTGCAGAAGTGCCACGGACAGCATCACGCCCAAGTACGCCTTGCAATAGTAGGCGAAGATAGACAAGAGAAGAATGGAGTTGGGATGGAGATGCAGCGCCTGCAGCCCGAAGTGGTTGAGGACCTCGAAAAAGAAATCAAAAAAGGGGGGAACCAACCCGGCGGCGATGCTGCTCGTGAAGAAAGGGAAGAAGGTGCTTCCCTCAGGCTTCGGCGCGTCGGAGGCAAGCTGGAGCTCCATCTTCCCCCTCTCGTTGCTCTCCCCCGTCGTCAGCAAGCGTGTGGCGGCTAGGTTCTTCTCCATGACGTTGGGCGCATCGAGGGCTGGCCCAAACCAAGCCGACACCGAGGAGGACTTGACCTTGCGCGGCACCATTGGTCGCAGATGCGGAGCGAGGTTGGAGCGAATCTGGAGGTTTCAGGAGCAACGAGCGAGAAAGGGGATGTTGCACCAAGGCAATAGCGGCGTAGACGTGTGGTAGGGCGTCATGGGAATATTCAAGAATACCTTTTTCCTTTTTTCGGCCCTGTATACAGCTTCCCCTTGTGTACAAACTCTCGGCATGTAAAATAGCCTTGATCTTTAGGGCATTATCTGTAATAGCACGTTTTGACGTATCAATCAGATTATGATGGAAATAGTTTTTCACCAACCCCTGTCCAGTATAAGTTTATTTCATAAAATCTGTATTCCTTCTTTGCGTCAGATTGCCATATATACTTCGGTACGGCTTCAATGCCAGGGGCTCTATTCGGCCACACATATTTCCAAAAAGTCTGAACACTTCTATAGTATATTTCGGCTTCCCAAATTTCACATTATATGCATCAACTCCGAATCATGTCTTTGGTCAATAGTTGGGTTGCCCGGCTCCCATGATTACTACCTTACATTCCGCTTGTTCGGCTAGGGTAGTAAAGGAAGAACTACTGCGATTGTGTTTCCAGTTCGTCCGGTCAAACACGTTAGTCGAGAAAGCCAAAAACTGGCTGTCATGATACGGCAAGAGCTGGTCAACGATTTCTTCTGTATTACACAAAGGACTGGCATTCGGCCAGTCACGTGCCTAAGGCATCCCAGTTCGGATAGCCGCATACGCACTAGGGTCTAGTTCTTAGTCCCATCGTCAAACTCCTATGGCTAAGTGAAAGTAATAAAGCCGCATAATCTGATTGCCTGGTTCACCACGCAGACACCTCCTTTATTAACCAAGACATTGGGTCAAGTGCGATCGTGCGCTACCCTGAACACCCACGTAGTATCTATGTGGGGGCTAAAGCCGACGACTGCCAAACTTCTAGAATTAAAACAGCCGCACAGGAGGAAAATAATTTGAGATGAAGGCATAAATATATTACAAAACCTTGGTTCATAAAACAAAGTCTGGATAACCCGGATACATTCACTCAAACATGATATCCTTTGAGCATTGGCCCTCTACTATTAGGGCACCCTCCAGGACATCATCAAAATTTCGGTCCGGCTTGCGGTGGTCCTTGCATTCGGGTGGGCCCTCGGTCGCCATGACGGTGGCCTTCATCTTCGCCCAGTGCATCTTGACATGGGCAAAGGCCAACCAGGCACCCTCTATGCATGACGAGCGCTTTACAACTTCGACTTGGGTCAGTGCGTCGGCGAGTCGCTTCACCAGGCCAAAGTAGCTGCTAGGAATGGGTTCGGTCGGCCACAGCCAGACTATGATGTATTTCATGGCCAAGCCGAACATCCTATGCAGCTCCGCCAGCTGCATCATCTGGTTGTTCAATAGCGTCGGATGCTCCGGCGCCAGGAACTGTGACCAGAAGAGCTTCTCCGTGGTGTTCCTCTCCTGGGCCCGGAAGAACTGCGCGACGTCGGCAGCACTCTTCGGAAGATCCGCAAAGGTGTCTAGAGAACTCCATAGTTGTGTGAGCAAGGCATATCTTTGACTGCCAAATACACTCTGCAAAAGAAATGGCTTACCAGCCACTATCTGTTCGGCCTGCCAGATCTCCTACCGAGCCGCTCGGGACTCGGTCCGCGCCTCCTTGGCCTCATTGAGGGCTTTGGCGAGTTCGACCACTTGGGCCGAAGTCTTCTCCTCCAAAGTCTCGCATTTGCTGATGGCGTCTTTCAGCTCCTGCTCCACTTTAGCTACCCTCTTTTTGTGCTGGCGGCGGGTGACCTGTTCGGTCTTTAAATCCATGACCGCTTTATCTGCGGCTGCTTTGCTCATTTTCGCCTCCTCCTTGTCTTGGGCAAGGGCTCTCTTAAGGGACTCGACTTCGGCTGTGCTACCTGCACCCATAATCACAGCAGTACATGAGTTACAGTCTGAATTTTAATATTACTAGTATAAATGCCCGTGCGTTGCACCAGGCGAAAAATAAAATATAACCTGCTCCACGTACCACTATGCAACATTTTTTAGTCTAATTTCACGAGGACATTATCCTCTAGTGCTTTGGCACCAATCACCCTTCTACTTCTTCCTTTATCCACTGTCATGTCTCTCCAGTCAAAGCGCATTATCATCATCAATGGCACGTGTCATTCGTAACCCTCCCACGCCCACACTTTGAATTCCAAACTCGTAACCATGCCATCAGCACTCAGCATCAAGTTCTAACTACCATCGCTGACATGTATGCACCAGACTCAGCACCCTTCCAATCGGCTCACTCCATCATTTGCCATTCCCTCCACTTTATTCTCTTTGTAATCAGATCATGTAATAGTGCAACTGTAAATTCCAGTCAAATGCTGCATCGGCTCACTAAAGTTATGTAAGTCACTGAACACTTCTTTGCAAACCATTTTTTATATTAGAAAATAAAAGCATGAAAGTGTATACTAAGGGCGTGTTTGGATCTCCTCTCGCTCCACGCTTCAGCAAATTCTGGAGCGGAGCTTAGCCGAACAAAATATTCCCAAGAAGCTATCTTCGAGAAGTATCGATCGATTGTAGTGTAAAAATCTGGAGCGAGGAAGACCCAGCTCCTCAAAAATCAGAATCTGGAGATCCCCTATATTATAGCCGAAATGCCACTGACAAAGATAACGGTTCGCTCAGCCACGCAAAAGAAAATGATTCAACCCTCGACAGCCAGGCATCACTAGGAATATCTCCCCTCGACAGGCATCTTGGTCCTACACAGTCCAGCAACTGCTCCCAGCCCAAAATCGCGATGGGAAGCTGATTTAGTTGCCGAACGGAACGAGATTGTTGCATGGAGTGAGAAGACGAGAAGAGAAGCTAGATTTGGGGAGTTTTGTGAAGTTGGAGGTCCGAACAGGACCTAAGTTTTCGGTTCCTGCCAGGAATTTCAGGACTTAGCTCTTGAACTTTATACAGATAGATTCTCTTGTTGCGCAGCAGAATGGTCGCTGACATTGACACACATAGAAAAAACTTGAGAAGTGTAAGTGTACTGAAGTGTGGAGTACATAACGTTTTCAGCCTGAGCTGGTTGAACCTTTTTCTAGACTATCTTTTTTTAGTTTTATGCCACGACGCTACTGGTCTGTGTCATTCCGTATCCTTCGATAGTGGAACCATATCTACTCTAGGTCGTATGAAAAGCACACAACATTATCAATTTGGACTAAGATGACCAATACAAATCTTTCATGAGATCGTGTGGCGCTCAAACAAATGTACAGAGATCAGACAACAACATTGAGTACTCGTACAGGCATACACCAGGCGTAACAATTAACAAATGGGAGTGTAGTGCTCCAATTCCTTACGAAGCGGAAGGCTGTAAGCTACAGAAAGTAGGCAGCGTAATTTAGTCCAAGAATCCATAAATGAACTAAATCATTATTAGGTACATATAATGAGAAGAACATTAAAAATTGTAGCAGTTAAGTATTAACATGAGCGCATAAAAATCCAAGAACTAACAGCTCTCTTGGGCCATTGTCAGATTATTATTTTGTTCCACAGTATTTTCAGATTTGTCGGCACGACCTTGGGCCATTATCGTATCCTGACCTTTTGTGTTCAATGCCTACATTTGGGTTATCGTCTGAAATCTTTCAACCAACAACAAGACTATAGTTGCTATTTCAAGGAAACAATATCAGAAGGCACATTACCTAAACTGAACATGTAAGGCTCTACATTGGGGTATCATCAATTTTCACAAGAAAACCTAGAAAAAATAGAGTTTGTAAATAGAGAAGTCTGTCGAGCAATGTTCGACAGTGATCATGGCATAGTTAGGACAGTTTCAAGAGGAAACAGAGTCCAGGAATTTTGCAAGGCTCTCTGTAGTTTGAAACAGAAAGAGACAAAGTTAACTGCTGGTTCATAAATCAAAATAAACCCATCTATTCAAAATGAAGAGAAGATGCAATACAGATAGAATAGATGCGGTACGACATTGTCACTATGCACTTCCTTTACCATTGCAAACATTTGTGAAATAAGATACAGTCAATTAGGAAAACCATGTTTTATTGGGATGATAATAAAGATACAAATTGGACCTCAACGATGATCTAAGCCCTCACATATTTTTTATGGCAGTTTAGTATTATCTATATGTTTTTCCCTTCTGGGATAATGGATGGTAAATATATTGTCCCAGTATTATGCATACATCCAGTATTACTCTCAGCCATACTTTTCTCATGAGCAAATTGTTTCTACATAATATCCAAGTCTAGACTCTAGATTTAGAAGATGAAACCGAGGTAGCAATAGCAGGAAATGCTTTTTATAGTTCACACCAACAAAGATTCATGTACACCATGTTTGCTTATAAACCGACTCATACCATAGTCCACCCAATTTGCAGATATAGAAAAAAGCTTGGAATTGTTGTAACTCGAGTCATAGTTCAACTGACATAGACATACCTTGCCTGGATACCGAGATTGTCGGGATAGATGAGAAGAGGGCACTGACAAATATCATCAAGAATGTGAAAAATTGATACTTGCAAGGCACATGGATGGTGGGCGTCGATTGCAGGCCATGCTTGTGTTTCAACTCACATCACAGTGCCGCACCATCATTGATCAACATGTATGACACATGTGCAATGCAACACAAATTGATGACATGAAATAGCGGGAAAAATCAATCGCTTGTTCAAAAATACTAGAAGAATTCAAGCACACCACCTACATCTTTCTTGCCGATCTTCATGGTCTTCTCCTGTAACACGCTAAGGTCTTTGACGCTCCACCGCATAAAATGTTGGGTGAAGAATAGCGACATCATCATGAAAAAGGACTCGAGGCAACAACATGGTCGTGGTCGTTCCATCGATGGCGTTGCTGAGGACATGATATCACACCAACTGGTACTACACTTTTCGTGAAAAAGTTTGGTAGTATACTTTGTTGAGAATCATGTATCAACACAAATCTTATCAGTACATGAGCCGAGGTGCAAGATCATATATGTACCTATGATTGTGTATATCTAACATTATATACGATGGAAATTCATCCAATGAGGCATAGACGAAAACCTGGGTGTCGTGGCTGACAAGAAAGGCGGTGGGGGGCTGGAAGTTGCCGGGCTAACTGCAGAAAATCTGGATGGCTGAAAACATCACGTTGATCAGCATGTAGAACATCACGGCTGGCGTGGCCAGAGGCGCAAGCAGTGGTAGCTCCAGTGCCTTCACTAAGGCCATGCTAGTGTAGCTAGGCAATGAATTTGATCCTACCATAATGGTGATAGGGTAATTAGTTTTTTATGAACTGTACACCACATACTTTGGACCAGATTTCTTTCTACTATAGTCTATCATAAATGGAAAAGAGTAGCACATACTGCATTCAGCGGCGGAGACAGGGGGGACGAGCGGGGGCCAGGCCTCCCCCCCAACGATCGAGAATTACTTTAGCAGGAGCTGGTAATTAGCGATAGATTTGCCTGATTTCACGTACTTGGCCCCCCTGACGCAAACATAGACTCAACAAACATAAGATAAAGGCCCATAAGAAGGCCCAAGAGTCCAAGACCATGAAGTCCCTTCGTAGAATCCTACACCAGAGACATTACGAGGCAATTAGCGCCGCCGGCTTCCTGCTTTCCGTTCTCGTCTTCTTGATGGCTCCCATCTCTCGATCAGACTCGATTCAGAGTAAATCAGACCATCCCGATGTCGCGAGGGGCAATTCTGTAGGCTGCACCGACAGATTCTCCTATGCTCCAGCTAACTACCCAAGGTTGGCACTAGTGGCTACCGTCACCAATCTCTCTCAACGCCATCTTATATATGACAAAATTGTACTTTTAATTTAATTTACTTCTGATTGTAAGATCAACGATGCTAAGTTCTCTCCTGACAAAATTAATAATCTTTTTGATCGTTTGTTAACGAGAATATTTTGATACATTTTTATGATAGGAATGTTATTGATATTATTGAGAATTGTAGAGCCCAATTTAGATTAATAAAAATATAACTATGTTTTTATTCCATCAAACTGACACATTATTATAAGAACCGCAATTATTTTTCTTCGCTTGGCCCCCCCTATACCTAAATCCTGGCTCCGCCCCTAACTGCATTGTTGAGAATTATATGTGGGCTCCAATAATCATATAATTACACTGATTCATCAGACTCATAAGAAAATTAAGAGCATCTAGCTATTACAGTAAAAGAGGAGATGCACTTGTATAGTGCCAAGAACAAAACATGGATTGCTCTAATACATAATATCATAAGAAATACATTGTTAGGAGCTAGGGCTTTGGGTTGCCTCGGGCGTAGGCTATAGGGGAAGGAGGGAGTTGGGCGAGGGCTGGATCGCGGCGGCCGATGGCGAGGCGCCGTCCTTGTGGTTGGGGCGGCGGCGACGCAAGAAGGAGGCGGCTAGGCTTAGGGTTCCGACTCCTCAGGGAGCCGGGCAATAGAATAGTCTTATTGCTTAATTCTCAAAATAGTCTTACAACTTGTATATATAACCATAATATGAAAATAAAACTAATATAACTTGTGGCCTAAGCCTGCCCAGTGGACCCCTGCGGCCATAGACCTGGCCGATCATAACATCTCTCCCCGCTTGTGCAAACAACTCGTCCTTGAGCTGAAAGTCGGGGTAGTGCTGGCGGAACTCCTCGCACTGCTCCCAAGTAGCGTCCTCCTCTGGTAGTCCAGTCCACTGAATCAACACGTACCAGGAGCCTCGGCGCAGCTGAGCCTTCAACGCCTTCTCTGGCTCAGGAAGGAGACGCCCGTCCGTGATCGGTGGAAGTGCCGGCGGTGCCGCGGGTGGCTCGCCGCGGAATGGCTTGAGCAGCCCGACATGGAAGACATCCTGGATCCACGCGCCTGCCGAAAGCTAAAGACGGTAAGCCACTTTCCCAATGCGTTCCAGGATAGCAAAGGGACCGGCATAGCGAGGACCGAGCTTCTTCCTCGCGCGTGGGTCCAAGGACTACGTAGAGCGGTGAAGTAGACGCAGCCAGACCCAATCACCCACTGCGAACTCCGCCTCGCGATGGTGGCCATCATAGTAATGTTTGGCCAACTACTGGGCCTGTAGGACTCGTTGCTGGACCTCTGCGAGCATCTCATCACGGCTCCTCAGAAGAGCCCCGGCTGCCTCGGTTCGTGCCAAGGACGGATCAACCGGAAGGATCGGGTGGGGTGGCCGGCCATACACCACCTCAAAGGGCGTAGCGCAGAGGGCGGAGTGATAAGAGGTGTTGTAGCAGTACTCTGCCCACGAGAGCCAGTCCACCCATGCACAAGGGCGATCACCTGTAACACAACGCAAATACATGGCAATCACCTTGTTAACTATCTCCGACTTGCCGTCCGTCTGAGGGTGGAAGGCGGTGCTCAGGTGTAGCTTCACGCCCGCCAGCCGGAAAAGGTCGCGCAACACGTGTCCCGTGAACACGGGGTCCCGATCACTGACGATCGAAGAAGGAAACCCATGGAGACGGACAATCCCATCGAAGAAGGCCCGTGCGACAGATGCCGCTGAATATGGATGGCCAAGTGCGATGAAATGAGCATACTTTGAGAAGCGGTCGACCACCGTGAGAATGACGGATTTACCGCCCACCTTGGGAAGGCCCTCGATGAAGTCCATGGATATGTCCGCCCAAACCTGAGATGGGACCTCCAAGGGCTGAAGCATGCCAGCCGGCCGTAGAGTCTCCGTTTTGTTGCACTGGCACGTCACACAAGACCGTTCCCAGTCACGGACCAGGGCACGATCACCGGGAATGTAGAAGTCGGCGCGGAGACGATGGAGCATCTTTTGCACGCCCTCATGGCCCGCCGAGTGAGCGAGGCGCAGCACCTGCTGGCGAAGATCGTCGTGCGCTGGAACGAAGACCCGACGCCCATGGAGAAGCAGGCCATCGGCGAGGCGCCACGGCTCCTCTAGCTCTCCCACCGCCAGCTGCTGCAGCAGGAGGAGGGAGTCGGCCGCGGCAGCGGTCGCCCAGTGGATGTCGGCGTAGAGGGCGAAAGAAGGCCCGGTGACGATGCAGAAGGCCGCCCCCTCCGCCGCACCGTCGTCCACATCGGTGTCACGCCGAGACAGGGCGTCGGCAACGGTGTTAAGGCGACCCGGCCGGTACTCGACGGTGAAGTCAAAGCCAAAGAGTTTACTGATCCACTGGTGCTGGGGTACCGTCGAGAGCCTTTGATCCAGCATGAACTTGAGGCTATAATGGTCCGTGCGGATCCGGAAGGAACGACCCCAAAGATAGGGCCGACAATGGCATACTGCCTGCACCAACCGAATGAGCTCACGCTCATACGCCGCCAGCTTAAGATGGCGTGCGGCAAAGGTGCGGCTAAAGAAAGCGAGGGGTCCATCGCCCTGATGCAGGACAGCACTGAACCCCGCACCGGAGGCATCGCAGTCGACGGTGAAAGGAAGGTCGAAATCCGGCATCTGCAGTACGGGTTCCGTCGTGAGAACCCCCTTGAGGGCCTCGAATGCTGAAGTGGCCTCCTCATCCCAAGAGAAGGCGTCGCGACGGAGGAGACGCGTGAGCGGGGCCGCGATGAGGCCAAATTCCTGGATGAACTTCGGGTAGTACCCCGCGAGGCCAAGAAACCCGCGAAGAGCCCGCGGAGACTGCGGAATCGGCCAGGCGGCGACGGCCGCCACCTTGTCTGCGTCCATGGCCACTCCCTCGGCCGAGATGACGTGGCCAAGGTAAGCGACCGAAGGCGTCCCGAACAAGCACTTCGAGGGCTTAAGATGAATATGATGCGCCTGAAGCTCGTTGAAGACGATGGCCACATGCTGGAGGTGCTCTGCCCAAGAGGCGCTGTAGATAAGAATGCCATCAAAGAAAACGAGCACAAACAGACGTAAGTAGGGCCGGAGGACATCGTTCATCAAGGCCTGAAACGTCGCCGGGGCATTGGGGAGGCCAAAGGGCATCACCAAGAACTCGAAGTGGCCGTGATGAGTCCGAAACGTCGTCTTGGCGATGTCGTCTGGATGCATGCGCACCTGATGATACCCTGACTGGAGGTCCAGTTTGGTGAAGAAGCGCGCCCCATGTAGTTCATCCAGTAGTTCATCGACCACCGTTATAGGGAACTTATCCTTAAGTGTGAGAGCATTAAAGGCGCGGTAGTTGATGCAGAAACGCCACGTTCCGTCCGACTTGCGAACGAGGAGGACCGGCGCCATGAATGGTGATGTGGATATCCAGATAATGCTCGCGACAAGCATGAGTGCACACTGCCACTCCAACTCGTCCTTCTGGAGCTGGGGGTACCGGTAGGGCCGTACTACCACCGGCGCCGAGCCTGGCAGGAGATGAATACGGTGGTCGTAGACCCGGGCCGGCGGAAGGCCCTGGGGTTCCGCAAATAGATCACTGTGCTGCTGCAGGAGGTTATCCAACAGCGGATGCTCGGCCTTAGTGGTAGCCGCGGCTAGCTGGAGCGGGGGCGACGCCGGGGCGCCTCCAACGCCCTCCCACCGGATGCGGCGGCCGAGGCGCCAGAAGGTCATCGTCAGGGCGTCGAAGTCCCAAAGGATGGGTCTGAGAGTCCGCAAAAAGTCGACGCCGAGGATGAAGTCGAAGCAGCCCAAGTCGATGCCGGCACAAGTGATGGTGAAGTGCTCGTCACCAATAGTAATGGGTACATCCCGAGCGAGCCCATGGCAGCGGAGGCGGTCTCCATTAGCGACGGTGACCCGCAGCTGCTCCCCGCCTGTTGGCTGTAGCGCAAGGCGCCGCATAGTAGCCTCTGGTAGGAAGTTATGTGTAGAACCCGTGTCCAAGAGAGCCACCAGAGTCTCGCCATGGATCGTGACCGGTAAAAGCATAGTCCGCTCATTACGGATGCCGGCCAACGCACGAAGGGAGACGACAAGGGCCGTAGCCGGCGCGGGTGCCGGCACGACCTCGTCGGCGGCTGGGTCACCGAGTCCATCACCGGTCATATCGTCCTCTATCTCGTCAGCCGTCTCGAAGTAGCAGAGGCACGGGCAGACATGGCCCGGGGCATAGGGCGCGTCACAGTTAAAGCACAGCCCCAGGCGGTGGCGCTTGAGCTGCTCGGCCTGTAAAAGGCGCCGAAAGGGCCGCGTCACGGCCGGGGTGGTCGCCGGCGAGGCGGCTGAAGGTGCTGCTGCGGGCGGCGGGGGCCGTGGAGGCAGTCGGCTCCCCCGAGGTGCTGCTGGCCGTGTCAAGGCCTGGGCACGCTCCTCGAATGCCCGAGCGTAGTACACGGCCGTCTGTAGGTCCTGGGGCCCCTTCATCTCGACGTCCACGCGGATGTGATCAAGAAGGCCGCCGACGAAGAGCTCAGCTCGCTGTAGTGCCGTCACCCCTAGTGCGTGACACGCCAGAGCTTGGAAACAGTCTGTGAAATCCAGGACCGTGGAGGTGAAGGGTAGGCGGCCCAGCTCGGACAAGCGGCTGCCGCGCTATGGTGGTCCGAAGCGAAGGAGGCACAACTCGCGGAAACGATCCCAGGGAGGCATGCCGCCCTCGTCCTGCTCGAGGGCGTAGTACCACGTCTGGGCTGCACCCCGGAGGTGGTATGAAGCGACCCAAGTGCGCTCGGACGCAGGTGTGCGCTGCCCCCGGAAGAACTGGTCACACTGGTTTAACCAGTTAAGAGGGTCCTCCGAGCCATCATACGTGGGGAAGTCGATCCGGGCGAAGCGAGGTGGTGTCGGGGTCGATGCGCCAGTGCCCACTGGTTCGACGATGCGGAGGGCAGAGGGTGGCGCGTCGTCCTACAGCGTGGACACCGACGGTTCTCCAGCCTCCGTGTAGACCGGCGGTGGCGACGTTCCGGTGAGCCATGCCGGCATCGGAGAGGGCGACGGTGGGAACCGCACCTGCTGGATCGGGAGCCCCCCTGGAGGGGCCTGACTCAGGCCGGCGCTGGGTGGCAGAGACGGCGTGGGAGCCGGTGCATCCAGCGCGGAGGGAACCGGCGCTGGCCAGACCGGCCACGGGGCGGGAGCGGGCGCGGCCGACGCAGGTGGCGCCGCGGGCCATTGCAGCCAGGCCGGCGCTGGGGCGGCCGGCGGTGGTAGTGCCGGGTAGCCCCCGGCGAGTGCTGCGGGCATCGAGTACCACGAAAGAGACGGAGGGCCGGAGGGCACAGGAGGTGGAAGCGGTGGGGGCGGCCCGTACGGGCTGGCCAGGAAGAGCCGGATGCCCTGGACCGCGACGACCAAGTCGTTGAGGACACCCGCCATGGCCTCCGGGGTGTAGTGGGTCGGTAGGGTTGAAGGAGATGGCGGCATAGCGGTGACGGGGCCCGACAGCTGGCCGGTGGACGTGCCGGAGATGAGTTCCAGTGGCACCGATGGAAGGGCCAGCGGCCCCGTGGCGAGTGGCGATGGTGCGGCGGCGGTGGTGTATGTTGGTGCGGCGGCGGTGGTGGTCAGACGCAGCGACGGCAATGGTGGTGAGGACGACATAGTCGAACCTGAGCTGGCTGATACCAAGGTGTTAGGAGCTAGGGCTTTGGGTTGCCTCGGGCGTAGGCTATAGGGGAAGGAGGGAGTTGGGCGAGGGCTGGAGCGCGGCGGCCGGCGGCGAGGCGCCGTCCTTGCGGTTGGGGCGGTGGCAGCGTAAGAAGGAGGCGGCTAGGGTTAGGTTTCCAGCTCCTCTGGGAGCCGGGCAATAGAATAGTCTTATTGCTTAATTCTCGAAATAGTCTTACAACTTGTATATATAACCATAATCTGAAAATAAAACGAAGATAACTTGTGGCCTAAGCCTGCCCAGTGGGCACCCTGCGGCCATAGACCTGGCCGGTCATAACATACATTTCTACCATTTACATAAAAAACTTGCACTAATTAAAAGGATTCACCTGTACTTACCTTTACTACAGGAAAATGTCTAACAATATTGCAATAAACTGAAACTAATGCAGAGGATAAAAATTACGTTGGTTGTATCCTGTCATTTGGGGAAACATCTCAACAGTGGCTTTCCCAAATAGTACCCTAATTTCTTGTATTGATAATGCACAAATTCATCTCCAGAAACGAAGAAAACATTAATGTATCTTCTATTAATTGCTGAAGAATAGACTAGGCAATTTCCGAGGTTTAGAGTACTCACGTATATGTTATCAATTGAGGGGATTCAGGTAGTGTAGCTCTTCGCTGGCTGAATGACGATGGCTACCATAGATTTGCATCAAAATTATGCTTTAACTATAAACTGTACTGCTATGTATATGATTTGCTTGTAAAAAAAATGATCTGAAGACATAGATTACAAACTGATAAAAACAAATCTTAATGGTACTGTGTCAACTTGCTGTCTCCCATTGCTTCCTAAGAACCATGATGCGAGCTGAAACTGTAAGGCCACTCTGCTTTGGTCAAGCCATAGTAGACTTCCTTACCTCCAGGCAATAGGGTAATTTGTCTTAGACTACCTATCAAGAAAGATGATTCAACTGAGTTAAACAACAACCAGCCCTTGTCATCACACCCTTCCTTTGCTTCGAGGAGTGAGTAGCTGATGCTCCAAATTAGAGCAATATGACTTCCAATGCGCAGGAAATTTCACCTGGATCCGCTCTATAATTGAGGGATCACTATAACTATCTCCCACACTAACTTTTTCATTCACACCTCTACAATGCCACAATCTTTCTTATGCAACTTGCTAGTGACAGAGATGACCAAATCAATGGCGAGTTCTATAATAAAATTGTTGCTCGATTCTTCCAATTACCTTATCAATTTTGCCATTAATTGAATGAAATAACAAAGCAATCACATCATCTATTCATAATCCGCATAGACATAAGGGAGGAAGAATGCACTGTGCTTCTCTGGATCCTATTCATCGGGGATGTGGAGGATAGCAATGGGAGGAGGACTCGCGACCGTGGGCCTCTGCTCGTTGGCATCGACCACCGCTCCTTCGAGACGACTACCATGTCGGATCCCGTCGGCTGGACTCTACGCCATGGTCAGGGCCATCCTCCGGTGTGGGCTCTCGCAGGCAGGCCTTGGAGGAGTGAGGCGACTATGAGGGACACGAACGCCGCAAGGCGTCGTGCGACGCTCCAGCTTTCGCATCCTGCTTCTGGTCCTGGCCCCCTCTATGCTTGCTCGTGCTCCAGAGCTGCCCTTGCGCGACGGCGGGGTGGGTTCCGGTAGCGCGACAGCGAGGAGGAGTCTGGCGGCGCGACGGTGAGGTGGAGTTTGGTGGCGTGCGATGACGTAGTAGGGGGCGGCGGCGCGCTGGAGGTGCCGACGGGATTGGGGGTCATGGGTCATACGGGTAGATGGGTTATTTTCTGCAGGGGGCGCGGGTTGAATACTCCAAACGACATGATGTTTTGTGCAAAAACGAAACGTTTTTTCAGATCCACTTAAAAGGGGACTGCGGGTTGAATTCTTAAAAAACAGAGGGGCTTCTATATAAAAACGCCGTGAAGGTGAACCCGACAAACTCAACCCATGCTTTATTATTAGGGAAAGACTCTAGATATATGAATAAACTCTTCTAAAAGTACACACATACCTTGCGCCTCATCGAACCTTGCTCACCATGACACCACCGCAGTCCACGTGCTGCCCATCGACCACCTTCGGCTTCACATTGAAGACCTTGAGCCATAGGCCGAAGTGTGGGGGGATGCAGAGAAGCGCCTCACACACGACGATAAGCGCTGAGATGTGGAGGAAAGAATTTCGGGCTAGATCATGAAAATCTAGCCCGTAGTGGAACATGAGGCCACGGAGAAAGGGGTGGAGAGGAAACCGTAGCCCGTAGAGAAAGTGGGGGATGAACACAACCCTTTTGTTGGGCTCTGGAATGGGGATGACTTGCTTCTTGGCAGGGAGCCTCTGCGCAATGTCCGCAGTCAGGTACCCTACCTCCCGGAGCTCCTTGATGTCCTTCTCCGTGACAGAGGAGGCCACCCACTTGCCCTGTGAGCCCGATCCGGACATGCCTGGAGAGGTTGGTGGCGGTGGGAAAAATTAAAGCTTGGGCACTAGAGCTTGAGGATGGGAAATAGGAGAAGGAAGAAGGCGTGGGATGGGAGCCTATGAATATCAAGCCCCCCTCCTTAAGCCTTAAAACTCGCCTGTTCCCAAGGAGTCGTGCGAATGACACGGTTGGATTACCCAAACCCGTATTGACGAGGATCCCGTAATAATTGGGAACGATCTTTGCGTCGACAAGACGTGTCAATAGAGGCCACGCCTCAAAACGCGAAGCGGGAGGCCAAAAATGGTTCGAAATGATAAAGAGGCCAGATGTAGCGTTTCGGCGAAAAAGTTGTCAGCTGGCAGACATAATTTTGATTGAATATTCTGCCTTCATGGTTGAGGGTTGTGTCCGTCATGTGCAGAGACGGATACAGTTCTTTTATTCAGAAGATTGCTTTGAAGTATTCGGAGGTGGAACCCGCCTTGCAATGCCGAAGACAATCTGCGCGCCGACCATATCGTCATTGAAGACTGGTTCAGGGGCTACTGAGGGAGTGCTGGATTAAGGGGTCCTCGGGTGTTCGGGCTGTATGATATGGGCCAGATTGATGGGCTGTGAAGGTACAAGGTAGAAGGCCTTCCCCCCGTGTCCGGATAGGACTCTCCTTTGTGTGGATGGCAAGATTGGCATCCAGATCTATAGTTTCCTTCCTCTATAAACCGACTCTGTACAACCCTAGGCCCTTCATATCAACCGGAGGGGTTAGTCCGTAGAGATCATCAGAATTCATATAGGCTAGACATCTAGGGTTCTAGCAATTACGATCTCGAGCTAGATCCACTCTTGTAAGCCCTATACTCATCAAATACAATCAAGCAGGATGTAGGGTTTTACCTCCATTAAGAGGGCCCGAACCGAGGTAAACATTGTGTTCCCTGTGTCCCTTGTTACCTTCGATCCTCAGACACATAGTTTGGGACCCCCTACCCGAGATTGGTCGATTTTGACACCGACAGCGGTCATATTGTGCTTTATTATCACCGGTAGCAAACTTTGATTCCAAGTGGATGTAATATGTCGTAATTTCTTTACTGAATAGTCTAAGTTTATTCTTGGCCGGTATGCTGTAATTTAGGCCAGAAGGATCAGTGGATCTCAGTGTTGCCGCTCTTCAGGCCAGCCCATTACTCATATGGGCCAAAACGTGGGCCTATAATCATCTTGGGCCATTAGCAGGTCTAAATGTATAGTAGTTTTCCCCCTTAACAGGCCGAGTAAAGTTCTGGCCAGCTGGGCCAGAAAATACCATGGGCTTTTAACAGGCTAAAACCTAGATTGGGCTAGCATTGAGTCGAAAAATTCATGGGCCAATATAGGCCGAAACTGCCTAAGGCCCATGTTCGTACCAAATAGGACGAGCCGTTAACAGGCCAAAATATATCTCGGACTATTTGGCCCAATATATTATGGGCTTTAAGCAGGCCGGTACCCACGCGGGCCATAGGCCCGAAAGTGTCACGAGCCATTATCAGATGGGTTGTAAGGTGGCCGGATTCAACGCGGGTTGTAATTAGGCCCAACTGTTACACGGGCCATTAACAGGTCGATAGGCCAGTTGGGCTGAAATTTATCCACGAAGACTATGGTCCGTTAAGAGGCCTAAAGTTACTTCGGACAAGAAATAGCCCGGTTTCTGCATGGGCCGTTAAATGGACTAAAGTTAAACTGGGCCGACAACGTCCCAGATGCACCACGAGCCGCTAACAGGTCGAAACTATTATCAGACCGATCTGGTAAATGGGCATTTAATAGGCTAAAATACAAACCTGGCTTAGAATGGGCCCAAAAGAACTGTGGCCTGCTAACAGGCCTGATCCGATATGGTCCGTAATTTTGCCCAAAACATGGCAGGCTGTGAACGGGCCTTTAGCTGGCCCGGCCTTTTTACCTTAAATGGGCCACTGTTGGGTTGTGCCACATGTTGACATATCATAGGCGTCTTCCGTCCATTGTAGGAACGACATATGTCCCAACGATGAGTTGACACATGCATTATCCGGTGAATGAGAATTTTACACGTGGAAAATCCCCAATGGTCAGGGCTGTTAACGGGTTATCGGATCCAAACCAGAACTCGATAGCTTAATGGCGACCCGTTACGGTGGATGCCACGTGTCAGTCACCCTTGACGAAAGCACTTCTATGAGGCACAATTTATCGTCATGGAACACATCTACGACAACACAGGTATGACTATCTTGATTCTGTCATAAAATTGTCATGGATGTACATGCATGACAGAAAACATGACCTACTGTGACAAACACGTATCATCACGGAAGTGTATTTTTTTATAGTGATCACTTATATTACTGGACACAATTGGATTAGTCTATTGTCTAAGTATAATCTGCAGCCCTATGATGAACTGCGGTTTGGTTTAACAAACACACCACAATTAGTCCTCGCGTTTAATAGATATGAAGAAAAAGACGGGATCAAGGTCACGGAGCATTGTCAAGTTAGAAAGCTGATCATAGCAGACGAGAGACGATGGTTGCTGTCTAGCACATCGATACCACCTTGAGCAACGGATCAAGCACTGGCACCTTCTCCGGCGGCACTTGCTCTAGCACTGACAGCGGGAGCAGCTCAGTCTGATCCACCTGAGGATTGGGCACCGACCATGTCAGCGGACCAAGATTATCTACCAGAGGATCGGGCATCGACACCGGCACCAACTCCACAAGGAGCACCATCTCCGGCAGCAGTAGGGGCACTACCAGTCGCAATGGCTCCGGCACCTACACCAACACTTGAAGTTGCACTTGCATCTCCTCCGGCCCATAAAGCGGCAACGGAACCAGCAGTTGCACCGGCAACAGACTGGGCTGCAGTTCGCACTGCATAT
The DNA here is from genome assembly GCF_003073215.2 of Triticum urartu. Classification (NCBI taxonomy): domain Eukaryota; kingdom Viridiplantae; phylum Streptophyta; class Magnoliopsida; order Poales; family Poaceae; genus Triticum; species Triticum urartu. The sequence goes on from NC_053022.1 coordinate 190,652,946, forward strand.
ACCAAAGTCCTTACAAAAACCGACATCTCCACCTTCATGGTAAGCATCGGCCGCCCCAAGTGCTTTGTTCTTTTTTCTTTGCACACATATTGTTTCGCATGATTCACTGTGTTGATCTAACTGTCTATGTATGTCTCCTTGTTTGCAAACAGAGAATTCCTAGAGCAACAAGGGAGTCGTTCAACAATCCGGGCGACCATTGCCAAGTTTCTCTTACCTTGCGCAGCCTTGGTGTGAATGAACCTGCTCATTATATCGTAAGTACAAAGGATGGTCGCATGATGATTGATGCTAAAGGATGGTCAAGTTTCAAATCTAAATCAAAGCTTGCGGTAGGGGATGATGTCAAAATCAAACTTTCTCGGCAAGGATAACTGGTCAAAATCAACTTTGAAATTCTTCAGTAGCAGCACGCAACTGCCGAACTGATCTATCCTGCGAGAGATTTTGATGTAATAATATGGCATGGTGAAACAAGTGCCCTCTGTGTATAAGTAGTATGATAGTATTATTTATCACGTAGGATATTGTGAAAGAATTGCAACTCTGATTGCTGGTAAGGAACTATTGTTCGATTTCATTCTAACAGCTGACGTGCTTTATTCAATTTTTTGTATTCACCTTGTGACAGCATCTAAAACCAGCGCCGTACCGACCGCTTGCAATATGAAATGCGCCAAGTTAGAATATATGGGCCCCCAAACATGCAGGCCCACCGGCCTGTGCCCCAAAGTCCAGAACCGTGAGCGTGTCTGAATATTATATTCTTAGCTAAACCCCCATATTATGTTATATATATATCCCCCTTAATTTTTCTTATGTATACAGTTGTGATATAAAAGATTTTTATATTTCTTTACAGAGGGAGTATCTCTCTGTCAAAAATATATTTATGTGTAACTAGTTACTCCTGCCTTTCTACTTCCTTTTGCTGATATGTGGGGCATCCGGCAATGGGGTCCACGTGACATGCACCAAATTAGAGTGCACAACTGCACGGTATACTCACCCTGGTCATAGCGCCGCAGTAATGCCCAATGAGCGTCAAATCACAAAAAACCCCACTTGTCAGCTTTAGCAGTAAGCTAGACGGACGAAGCAGCAATATTTCACTGGGCCTGAATCCCTTTCTCCCTCGTCTGCTTGTTAAGAGAAAACTCCCTCTTGTTGATTGCATAGGGTTTTCTCATGGAGAACCTGGTATGAATTCTTCATCCATCCCTGATAAATCCAAGTCCCTTGGTTGCGTGTAATTCTAGGATGGCAGCTTCCGACATTGATGCATTTTTCTTCCTACTGAATCTAGTGTGTTTCATTTCAATGCCCAAATTGTGAGGACCCTGCAAGTTTCTATGCCCTCGGCAAGACACCACACTTGTTCCTTCTGATCCTAACACAGGATTTTAAAGCACGCACAGTATGTTCCCAGAAACCTCTTTTCTATCTGGGAGGGTGGGGGGTTTTGAACATGCTGCCGACTAATTTGGAAATTTGGATTGCTATATTTGGATAAATGGTACTAGTGCCATGGTCAACACTAACGTGGAGGAAATTATTTCTAGATTTCATTAAGGAATACATTGTGTTCTCATATTATTTTTCATGCAGTGCATTCCTTGCTCTGTCAGAACACATGTACTCAATATGGTCAGCCTTGCCATAACTGAATGCACTAGTTTAATGGTCACATTGAAGACTGTCGGTGTTCTGGGAACGGGGATCCCCAGACTTGCCTACCTGCGGCCCACGGCGTGGCTGAGCTAGAAGGTCTGTACAACCCATCCTCATCAATGAGGTATTCAAGACCCTCGCGAGGCGGACGACGCAAGACCTCCTTAGGAGCGGCCTTGCCAGGCAGGCTCACGAGGGGCAGAGAGATCAAGGCAAGGTAAACCTCGCGAGGTCCTCGTGACGTGAGCCATGACGATCGAGACCAGGCGGGAGCCAGCGCGCAGTGTCCTTGCTTCCTCTTTGGTGCCAAGGGGGCAAGCTCAGGCGCTGAGTACCGAGGAATCAAGCAAAGGTTTCCATATCGGTGCAACGATACCACGACCAGCAGGACGGCAAGACGGAGGTCACAATGGAGCCCAAGACGGCGTCACCACCAGAGCCTTTGGCAGGCGAAGACTACTTTTGTCAGGATAAGCTGTACTAGCTGTCCCCTTTCAAACTGGCCATTGTTGGCTCCCTTCCCGCTCAATATTTGGGGAGAGGACCAGGGCCTGTATAAGTAGAACTAGCCACCATAGTAAAGGGATGAGACAAAAGAGGGAGAGCTCATTCAGAGGCATCTCACCCACACAAGTTGGCCAAGCACAAGAACACCTCAACCTCAGGAGGCTGTTCTTCCCCTTGTAATGTTCATCATCAGCCCTAGAGGCAATCCACCACCACCACACTGGAGTAGGGTATTACACCACAACGGTGGCCCGAACCATTATAAATCTTGTGTCTTTGTGTTGCGAGTTCTCTGAGTTCATCCGCGAGATCTTAGCGAGCTAGGGCGTGGATCGATAGGGAGAAAACCTTCGCGCGCACCCAAGTGTTCCGACCTCGAGGGTTTTGCCGGAACCCGTGATCCGACATTTGGCGCGCCAGGTAGGGGTGCGCCGAAGCTTCCTTCCGTCGCTCCACGCCCCGCTGCTCCGTAGTCTCCATGGCAGACGCGGGCCGCGCTCGTGCTGAGCGCCGGGCTGCCCTCGTCGCCCGCGTCGCTCAGACGGCTCCCAACGGCGGGCCACCTTGTCATTCCCCGTCGCCTGCTACCAACGCTGCCACCGGCCTGGCAGGGAACGAGCAACAAGCATCCTCGCTGCACCCCTCGGTGCGGCGGAACGGCCGCACCGCCAATCCATCGCTGACCCCGGCCGGTTCTTCTTCCCATGCACGTCGCCCTTCCATGGACGCATGGGCCGCGCTCCTCATGGTGCATGAGCTCCTGCACTATTGACCGGTCGACGACCTCTACAAGGACTGGCTCGACCACATCGCAGAGCTTGTCCACGCCGCAGGGGGCTCCCCTGCGCCGTCCCTCTCTCTGCCTCGCCCTCCGCTAGCTACGGTCGACGTAGCTCATGGAGCGCCTCCACCACCTCTGCCCCAAAACGGTGCCCTGGCACCAAGGCGCGCGGCTCCAACACGCGATCCGCTGCGTCCCGCGCTCGCGCATGAGGAAAGAAGCTGTCAAGAAGTCCCTCGACCGCAAGAAAATGCTTCGCCGCTCCTCGCGCCACCGTGCCAGGACCGGCTGCGGTGGCAAGACCGCGCGCCTCCTATAGCGGTAGGGCGCGGACCCCATCAAGACCAAGCTCCACCCCATGGCGGGCCCCGGTGACCACAGCTGGCTGCCGCGCTTTCACCCCCGAGTTGCGTAGCGTCGCCTGGCCGGGAAAGTTCAAGCCGGATCTGCCTCCTCGCTACGATGGCACCCCGACCCCGCGGAGTTCTTGCAGCTCTACGAGCTGAGCATCGAAGCGGCCAACGGCAACGAGAAAGTCATGGCGAACTGGTTTCCCTTGGCTCTCAAGGATGGCGCCCGCTCCTAGCTCCTGAACCTATCATCGGGCTTGATCTCCTCCTGGGACGAGATGCGCAACCTCTTCATCGCCAACTTCCAGGGCACTCGCAACCGCCCTCCAGCTGTGGGTGACCTGCGTCGCGTCAGGCAGCAACCAGGAGAGACCCTCTAGATGTACATCCAGTGCTTCAACAACGTCCGCCTCAAGATCCCCAAGGTGACGGACGAGGCCATCATCTCTGCGTTCTTTGATGGCGTCTGCGATGTCAAGATGAAGGAAGAGCTCGCTATCCACGAGGAGCTGTGCATGTCCCTGGAGTTTTTCAACCTGGCGACCGATTGCGCAAGAGCTGAGGAGGGGAGCCTCTCCCTCCTCGAGCTCCCAGCCACAGACCCGGAGGAGAAGAAAGCCAAGGCCAAGGACGTGAAGTGCAAGGGAGCAGCCGTGCTCGCAGCGGAACCAGACACGAAGCTTGGCAGAGACCAACCAGAGTCATCCAAGAGCAGCCGTCCATTCCGCGCCTTCCACAACTTGAATACCCACAACACCAGCAACTGTCAAGAGCTCAGAGCCATTCGCGAAGGAAGCTTTGGTCGACGCCCCGAGCGCGGAGGCCGGGGCTACAGCCGAGGAGGAGGACGTGGTGGCGGACGCTGGGACGAGCGTGGCCCGCGCCAGGAGTGGCGCGACCGGCCTCGTGAGGACCGCTGGCAGGATCAGCCTCGCGAGGGCGCTTGGAGGGATCATCCTCGTGAGGATCGTCCTCAAGGTAACGCCGGACTCCCTCTGCTGCCGCCACCGCCAAGAAGGAATGACGAACACCATCAAGACGAGGGGGCTGGGGGCTTCCAGGAACCGCGTGCTATCGCCTGCATCTTGGGCGGAGCCCAGGCCCCAGCCTTGCAGCGTATCTTCAAGCAGTTTGCTCGTGAAGTGAATGCAGTCCTCCCCAAGCTCGAAGCCACACGCCCGCTTAGATGGTCCCAGTGACCCATCACGTTCAACTCGGTAGGTCAGCTCAAGTGCGCAGCTACCGCTGGAGCCCTCCCGATGCTTTGCTCCCCAGTCATCAGCAATGTGCAAGTTACCAAGACCCTCATCGACGACGGCGCAGAGCTCAACATTCAGTCCGTCGACACGTTCGACAACCTCCAAGTTCCATATGACCAGCTTCAGCCGACCAAGCCTTTCTCATGAGTGACCGACGGTTCCACCACACCGATAGGGCAGGTCCACCTCCCTGTCACCTTCGGGGAATGCAAGAACTACCACACGGAGCTCATTGACTTTGACGTCACGCACATCCGTCTGCCGTACAATGCCATCCTCGGGTATCCATCCCTGGCCAAGTTCATGGCGGTGACCCATCACGGTTACAATGTCCTCAAGATGTCGAGAAGTGGCGGGATCATCACGGTCCCATGTGAAGAACGAGATGCGGTGTGCTCCCTCAAGCGTGCCTTCCAAGTTGTAGCAATTGACGACCCTGACAGCAAGGGCGAGGGCCCTGCTGAGGTCATCCCCAAGAAGAAGAAGCAACTGCGCCGTGCAGGACCTTAGGAGGGTGGCGTCACAGCCGGAGCATCATCAGGATCAGCACCCGCTCCCGAGGCGCCTCCCTCCATTGCATAGGAAGGTGCGCCCAGCGCCCTTCTCGGGCAGGCTCGGGGGCTTTCTTCTGGAAGGCCTTGGACCTTGCCCACATCACGAGGGAGGCGCTTGGGCACCACTTGGAGGCATGCTTCACGGCACGTTTCCCTCAGGAGGGCACAGGGCAAGGATCGCCCACCGTTCAGAAGTTCGTCACCAAGACCACCCAGGAAGTGCAAGACGCAAGGGCCATGCGCGACGACCGCTGCTCACGAGGCGCAACTTCCCATCCAGGCGAGGATGTCGGGTTTCGCGTCTGCATTGACGTTCTAGGACTCAACAGGGCCGCTTCTCGGGAGCTTTTCTGGCCTTCGCTCGTGGGACGCTGCGAGGGCCCACCACACAACTACATTTGCATGCCCTTTGGCCTGCCGAGCGTGTCGTCCACCTACCAGCACAACTTGCGGCGCATCCTAGCGGCTCAGGGGGCCAGGCACCACGCTGTCCTGCTGGAGATGGAGACGGTCCTCAAGGAACAACCTGAGCCCCGAGAGCCTCCTGAGGCTCAGGGCCCCGGTGGCTCGTGAGGAGCAACCCCTTCGTTGCGCACCTTCAGCTGCCCCAACTCTCCTTCGTCAACATAACCAGGTGACATTCTCCAAGTTCATTTAGCTGGGAGCGTCCCTCGGTCTGCATCATTCCCAGGCCACGTCGGTCCATCCCTGTGGCATGTATCCCTTTTTATGTCTTTAGCTTACCTTGTTGGGAGCGCCCCTCGGGCTGCATCATCCCCAAGCCGCTCGGGCTTGACCAGTGGCATGTATCTCTCATGCACTTACTTAAGCCTGCTACTCTCATGTTTAATCTACCTATGATTACTACTTGCTCGATCGCCACCCATCATGGGGACCGCGCGCCGGCTGCCTTTCTTCAGGACCCTTCGCGTGAGTAAGTTGAGCACGACGTCTGTGGTCGGGACCGTCCCTGCAGCGTTGATAAATCAAACGGCTGAGCTCTGTCTGGCGGGTTGGCCCCGTTTACGTCACCTCCTGGGGCTGTTGGTGCTTGGCTTTCTCATGTGATAACCTCAGGAGATTCGTTTGGCGCAGGTTGTCTGACCACCTCGCAGGACCAGCATGGCGAACAAGAACCAAGACCAGGCGCAACCCGACTTGAGGTAGGGCCTCGTGAGTCCCGCACTGGCTCACGAGTGTCCAGATACACCTCGTCTAGCCCTGCCGTGCAGGCAATGTGTGAAAGTGCAACTATCCCTAGGTGGTTTTGGTAATTCATAACAACATATAGCTCATTGAGCTAATGCTATTCCAAGATGATTATTTCAGGAAAGCTCAATGATTGGCATGGCATGGATGTGAAAGTGGAACCCTCAAAATGCTAAGGACAAAGGATTGGCTCAAGCTCAAAAGCTCAAGACTCTTCATTTTATATTTTAGTGATCCAAGATCACATTGAGTCTTTAGGAAAAGCCAATACTATTAAGGAGGGATGAGGTGTTGCTTAATGAGCCTCTTGCTTCATGTGCTTAGTGATATGCTCCAAAACCCTCAACTACTTTCCCTTATCCACATATGACCTAAACCCTAAGCCAAACTCGGTCCTACCGATTCTTCCTATCCGGCGCCATCGAGTTTCACTTGTCATTAGCCACTGCCAAACCCTAGCAATTCGGTTCTACCAATAAGGATCTCGGTCTCACCGAGATGGGGTTGCAAACTCTCTGTTTCCCTTTCGTAACTTTTCGGTCTCACCGAAAGAGCGAATCGGTCCCACCGAGATTGCAATGTAAACTCAGTGTTTCCCCTTTGTAACTTTTCGGTCTCACCGAGTTCCACTCGGTCTCACCGAAAGAGCAAATCGGTCCCACCGAGTTTGCCTGACCAACTCTCTGGTTAGCTAATTACCAAATTCGGTCTCACCGAGTTTGTGTAATCGGTCTCACCGAGATTACGTTATGCCCAAACCCTAACCATATCGGTCCTACCGAGTTGCATGTCAGTCCCACCGGAAATCACTAACGGTCACTAGGTTTACATTTTGGTCCGACCGAGCTTATTGATTCGGTCCCACCGAGATTGGAAAACTGTGTAACGGTTGGATTTTGTGTGGAGGCTATATATACCCCTCCACCTCCTCCTCATTTGATGAGAGAGCCATCAGAACACACACACCATTCCAACTCATATGTTCTGAGAGAGAACCACCTACTCATGTGTTGAGACCAAGACATTCCATTCCTACCATATGAATCTTGATCTCTAGCCTTCCCAAGTTGCTTTCCACTCAAATCTTCTTTCCACCAAATCCAAATCCTATGAGAGAGAGTTGAGTGTTGGGGAGACTATCATTTGAAGCACAAGAGCAAGGAGTTCATTACCTACACACCATTTGTTACTTCTTGGAGAGTGGTGTCTCCTAGATTGGCTAGGTGTCACTTGGGAGCCTCCGACAAGATTGTGGAGTTGAACCAAGGAGTTTGTAAGGTCAAGGAGATCGCCTACTTCGTGAAGATCTACCGCTAGTGAGGCAAGTCCTTCGTGGGCGATGGCCATGGTGGGATAGACAAGGTTGTTTCTTCGTGGACCCTTTGTGGGTGGTTGCTTCTTCATGGACCCTTCGTGGGTGGAGCCCTGTGTGGACTTGCGCAACCGTTGCCCTTGGGTGGAGCCCTGTGTGGACTCGCGCAACCGTTACCCTTCGTGGGTTGAAGTCTCCATCAACGTGGATGTAGGATAGCACCACCTATCCGAACCACGGGAAAAACATCCGTGTCTCCAATAGCGTTTGAATTCTCCAAACCCTTCCCTTTACATTCTTGCAAGTTGCATGCTTTACTTTCCGCTGCCTATATACTCTTTGCATGCTTGCTTGAATTATGTGATGATTGCTTGACTTGTCCCAAAATAGCTAAAATCTGCCAAGAACTAAAATTGGGAAAAGGTTAAGTTTTTATTTGGTCAAGTAGTCTAATCACCCCCCTCTAGACATACTTTCGATCCTACAATGTGTCAGGGCGGGGCTGTACACACCCCGGGGGCTCTCCGCAGAGGGAGCCCCCCTCGCACGCACAAGTGGAAGCACCATGCTCCGTGCTGGCTATCGACACTGCTGAGGAGCGGCTATGCCCGTGCACAAGCGGAAGCACTATGCTCCGCGCTGGTGATAAACAACTAAGGGTGGCTTCACGGTCGTACCAACCTTAGGGAGCCCCAGAGCTCAGCGTCTGGCCTCACAGCAACGCCTCCCCTCAGGAGAGCTGCGCGAGGGGGCTGGGCACGGGGGCCGCGCTCGGGCCACGCCCAACCGTACGCCACCCAACCAGGTCTCCCGGACCTGGGGGCTATGCTCGGCTCACGCCCAAGAGCACGCCACCCAACCAGGTGTCCCGTACCTAGTCGTCGCACGCCCCTCCCGAGCCGAGCCTCGGCATGGGCAAAGGTATAGAGATTGTTCGCATGTCAAGGGGGGCTCCTGAGCATCGCGACTCATGAGCCTAACTGGTCACATAGCCCCTCACTCCTTGGTCCGTCCTTGTTTCCGGTCGGCCCAATGGTGGTTGAAGTATGCGCGGGCCCGGGCTGTGCCGACATAGAACATTAACCTATCCTCGCGTACTCTCCCTGTAAGCTGTTTGCGCGTCAGGGGGACTCTTGAGCATCGCGACTCAGGAGCCTAACTGGTCACGTAGCCCCTCACTCCTTGGTCCGTCCTGGTCTTCGGTCGGCCTAACGGCGGTTGAGGTATGCGCGGGGCTGGGCTCTGCCGACGCAGAACACAAAGCAAATAGGAAGAAAATCGCAAAATCTTGAAGCAAATATTACAAGACATATTGTCCTCACAATATCAAATGAAAGTTTTAACGCCTCCACGAGGCCTGATGCATATTGCAGGAATGAAACAGGAAAGCAGCCGCAGGTCACCCCTGGACACCGCCATCGCCTGCAGAAGGTGCTCCTCCCTTGGTAGCGTCGTCTTCACCTGCACCACCAGCTGCAGGATCGGTGGCATCGCCGGTCGAGGGCGTGAGGATGAAGCCGCGAAACTTCTTCAGCAGGGCCTCCACCTGCCCTTTCACGGCTACGGCGGCGGCCGCACAATGTTCATCAGCTACATGCTCTAGCAGCTCGTCGAGACGAGCATTGGGGTCATGAAGGTACAGATGGCTGAAGACACATGTCAGCGCAGCTGAATAAAGGACACGAGCCTCTGGCTCAGCCATGGGACTGATGCCCTCCACGACTTCCTCAAGCGCCTTCACCAAGTGGGGAAGCAGCTGAGCAGGGCCATCCTCGTTGGTCGTCGGTGGCTTCTCCAGGCCCATCTCGTATAGTGACTTCAGCGACACGCCGGACCTCTTCTCAAGAAGCGAGAAGGCCACGCGGTCTTGGGCCAGGACCGTCGCCTTGGCGTCGAGCTCGGCCTCCCTCGCCTTCACCTTCTACTCCAGCTCCTCCATTCGGCTGCGCTCCGTGGCCTGCGCCCTCATCAGCTCCCCCAGCTCGGCATCGCGGCCCTTGATGGCATCCTCCCGAGCCTTCATCTCCTCCTCCTTCGCTTAGCGGTCACGTGCTTCTTTTGCTCGCTTGTCGCACAGGCCCTTCAGCTCACCCTCAAGCTTTCAGCAGCGGTCGCGGGCGGCCTCGGCGTCCTTTAGCGCCGCCTCGCGATAGGACGTAGCTTTGGCGGTGGCCTGCTGCTCCTTCTCGGAGGACGCCGTGGCCTGGCTCAGTGACGCTCGAACTGCCGAGTCAGAGTGAAGCGAGATTGAGGCCAGCTCCAGTCACCCGAGCACTAGGTGCGGGTCCGCGTCTAGGAGGTCTTCCCGCAGCTTGGCCATCGCCGAGAAGACATGCTCCAAGATTACGGAGGGAGGAGAAGAATTTGGAGCCAGAGGCGAGGCAGGAGGAGGAGGCGACGTCGTTACCAGAGCCTGGAAGATCTAGGGCCCCGGAGCCCTTGGGACCTCATCAGCCGAGCAGGGTGCCGACACTTCCGGAGCTGGTGGGGCCATGGGGGCTGATTCCTCCTGCCGATGCTCCTCTTGGCCTCGCGAGGGCGGCTGGGCTGGGGAGGTGCGGGTGTTGTCGCCTCTCTTCTCCGCAGAGAGGGGCACGACAGCGGCATCCTCCTTCCTCTTCTTAGCTGAAGACACCGGCCTGATCAACCAAGGGCGAATGTCAGAAAATAGAAAGTACAAGTAGGAACAAGACGAAGCTCGAAGCACTTACTGATCCACTGCGACATAGTCCACCTTCCGCTTGGGGAGCCTGAAACCCGAAAGCATCGAGGGCTGAGGAGTGGGCACACGGGCTCCGGGGGCAGAAAACGGTGCAGCAAAAGGGCCGGAGCCGGCCCCAGGCACTACCAAGTCGGAGGTAGAATCTCGAGAGACCAGCGACGATCTAACCCTTGTCGGGATGAGGGGCAGCTCCCTCTCCTCCTGGCGGGCATCGACCTCGGCGTCATCTGGCAGAGCACGGAGGATGTTGGCCTTGCTCAAGGGGGAATTCTCCCCCATCTCCTCAGGGCTCTCCTCGGAGTCCTCCTCCCCCTCTTCCTCCCCGCGGGACTCGTCAGAACACACCTCCACCGGCTTCGGCGTTGCAGAGGCCCCAGCTAGCACCGGCGGCACCAGCCCGCGCGCGTCAAAGGTCGGCCGGGAGGCAACGGATTGCTCCCAGCCCTTGTGATGGAACAAAGGAACGAAGGCGCTCGACGGGTACTCTTGGTTATCCCCAACCAAGAGGCGCAGAACTGCAGTCGGCTCGTCATCAGGCAAGGCCACCGGGCATAGACAAATCTTGTCTTCTTCATCTCCAAGCTTCCACAAAGGGCGCGCGCGCGCCTGAAGTGGAGCAATGCGCAGCGTCAAGAATTCCTTCAGGAGCACAACCCCCGTCACCTTGGCCGCCCGCTCGTCGAAGAGCTCTACACGAGACCACCCCTTGTCAGAGTGGGTCACCTCCATCGGCAGTTCCAAGCATGGATGGACGCACATGGCACTCATCATGACCCATTTGGCCCTGATGTTGTCAACCCTCTTCCCGGTGTTTGAGATCAAGTTGGCCTGGCCGGCCGCGATGAAGTTGGCGCACTCGAAGATATGGCCGCCGGTGAGGCGGAGGAAGAAGAAGTGGTGCAGCAGTGCCACGGACGGCATCACGCCCAGGTATGCCTCGCAATAGTAGGCGAAGATAGACAAGATAAGAATGGAGTTGGGATGGAGATGCAACGCCTGTAGCCCGAAGTGGTCGAGGACCTCAAAAAGAAATCAGAAAAGGGGGAACCAACCCGGCGGCGATGCTGCTCATGAAGAAAGGGAAGAAGGTGCTTCCCTCAGGCTCCGGCGCATCGGAGGCAAGCCGGAGCTCCGTCTTCCCCCTCTCGTAGCTCCCCCCCACCGTCAGCAAGCACATGGCGGCTAGGTTCTTCTCCATGACGTTGGGTGCGTCAAGGGCTGGCTCGAACCAAGCCGGCGCCGAGGAGGACTTGACCTTGCGCGACGCCATTGGTCGCAGATGCGGAGCGAGGTTGGACCGGATCTAGAGGTTTCGGCAGCAAGGAGCAAGAAAGGGGATCTGGAGCAAGGCGAGGAAGAAGCAATGAAGCCAAGCACGGCCCATCCTCATCGACGAGGTATTCAAGACCCTCGCGAGGGGCCAAGCCTCGTGAGGCGGACGATGCAAGACCTCCTCAAGAGCGGCCTCGCCAGGCAGGCTCACAAGGGGCGGAGAGATCAAGGAAAGGCAAACCTCGTAAGGTCCTCGTGATGTGAGCCATGACGATCGAGACCAGGTGGGCGCCAACGCGCGCATTGTCCTTGCTTCCTCTTTGGTACCAAGGGGGCAAGCGCAGGCGCGGAGTACCTATGCATCAAGCAAAGGTTTCCATATCAGTGCAATGAGACCAAGACCAGCAGGACGGCAAGACAGAGGTCACCATGGATCCCAACACGGTGTCACCACAAGAGCCTTTTGCAGGCAAAGACTACTTTTGTCAGGATAAGCTGCACTAGCTATCCCCTTTCAAATTGGCCGTTGTTGGATCCTTTCCCGCTCAATATTTGGGGAGAGGTCCAGGGCCTATATAAGTAGCACTAGCCACCAAGTAAAGGGACGAGACGAAAGAGGGAGAACTCATTCAGAGGCATCTCACCCACACAAGTTCGCCAAGCACAAGAACACCTCAACCTCAAGAGGCTGTTCTTCCCCTTGTACTGTTCATCATCAGCCCAAGAGGCAATCCACCACCACCACACTGGAGTAGGGTATTACACCACAACGGTGGCCCGAACCAGTATAAATCTTGTGTCTTTATGTTGCGAGTTCATGGAGTTCATCTGCGAGATCTTAGCGAGCTAGGGCGTGGATCGATAGGGAGAAAACCTTCGCGCGCACCCCAGCGTTTGAACCTCGAGGGTTTTGCTAGAACCCATGATCCAACAAAGACAAGCCATGGATATAAGTTCCGAGTTGGGTTCATGAACCAAGAAGATCGCTGCTTTTTTATGGCTGAACTTGGATAGACTTTCTCAAGTGTTACGGACTGAAAGTTGGTGCATGAATGTTGATGGAAATAGCAGAACCTGATCTCATCTTCACTGTGATCTTCCACTCCGACGTCCTTCCTATAGTTCATCCATGTTAGTTTTGTATCTGGTTCTTGCTTGTTGCCTCGATTACTTCTTAATGCGCCTATTTTGTCTAACTAATCACAATTTAACTTTAGAAGTAGCAACGATTTGTGATTCCCTTCTCTCACGAAGATGCTACTTCTAACTAATATTTCTTATAATTGGTGGCACGTGTAGGTTATTTCAAAGTTAAGCAGGCTACTCGTTTGTTATTCTATAAGAACTCGACTATTCCTGATGGCACTTAAATTTACTGGGATGACATCCACAAGTTCCTACACTTTATTGATTGTCTTGAGGTACTTGTGGGGCGTTTCAATGGTGGAAGTCCACGTGGGATATGTGTGCCACTGCTGCACACATTGAATAGGTCCAACTATGTTGAGAAACTTATGGAATGAGTTATTTGCTGTTATATATATGTTATTCATAAACTCTTGCTTATACACAGTTTTACAGTTGTGATCTTCTTGAAACAGAAACTGCCCAGTTCTATTGTTCCTATACAGATGCCTGACCATGGTCGAGTCAGACTTATGCTTGGTCACAACATGATGTTTATGTCGACCTACTCCATTCCCTTTGGAGGTGAAAAGATACTTATTCATGGGTGGTCTCAAATAATGAAGGCCCGTCCATCTTGGAGAATAAGACAGAAGGTTATGCTCATGCTTTTTCATGGCTTTTAGAAGGTTGTGATGCGCGGGGTGGCGCCTGGGCCTTGTCCCGGGGCTTGGTGGCCTCACCCTTGTTTAACTGTAGGAAAAGTAGCACTGTTCGAGGAGTTTTTTGCATGGTTAAACCTGTATAAGTACTCATAGTGCTTCAACTATGGTTGTTAAGTGCCCCTGCTGGTTTTAGTTAAGGTTGTTAAGTACTCCTGCGGCTTTTACAGTCTGTTGTGTTTCTTCAGTCCTATCTTCCTCCAGCCGCCAAAACCAAACCAGTGCTGGCGGGGCCGCCTGCTTCCGCCTCCCATGGCTGGCTAGGCCTCAGCGCACACATTGCCGCCCCACCGTCTCCTAAATCATTAACTCCGATGTCCAAGGCCTCGCCGTCGTCCAACGCGCGCATTGGTGCGTTCGCCGCGGCGCCACCCTCTCGCGTCATTAACATGGTCAACAAACAAGAGGAATCGGGAGAGTACTATACATGGAGAGGATGACAGTAGGGGCCCACCATGGCCATGGCCGTATGCAAGGAAGTTCCTCATTGTTTGTTACATATACTCCATTGTCAGCGTATAGAAAAAGAAAATGATTCCTCCTAGTGGTTTCCTGACATCTGGGACCCACGACATTGTTAGCGTATAAAGTCAATAGACAAGAGAAAAGCACAAGATCGACTGACACCTGGGGCGCAGGTGCTCAAGTAGTATTTTTTGTTATTGTTGAAACGGAGCAGGGTTTCAACTGGGCTGTGGCCCGTCTAGCCCAGGCTTATATTTTACATTCACCACATGACCAGCCCAGCTATTTTTCTTTGTGAAAATGAGCCCAGTTTATTTTTTCTGAAGAATACCCAATCCAGGCCTACTTACTTTTCTATGCCCTCATGGGTTGCAACTCTTTCAAGATGGCTACAAATCTTGAAAGTAATATGAAATGGGCTGTAAATATAAAAAATAGACGACAAATTGGCAATTACTTTATAATTTCTGAATTTTTTCACATTTTCATATTCCAATTGCACTGGGCTTTAACCTAATTTAAATATATCTTCAAAGTACTTTAAATCTGGCTCGACATTTCGGTTTTAAAAATAGTTTGGACCCCACAGAAATATGCAAAATTTCGTTTAAATTTTTAACCCTGGTCCTGGCCAACAAAAAATGGACTGCAATAAATTGCATAAGAAGTTGCAATGAGCTGTAAATTATTAAAAAATAGGTAATGGTCTGACTTGTGGGCCTATTAAGTTAGTGCATATGCAAGATTTGGTTTACTTATTATATATGTCAACAAACGATTCTAGCAGACGTAACCATTGGATGTCAATCCAACGGGTGCCGTGCTTCTTCAATCTCTGATTTTTTTGCTCCAGTCGCCTGCTCCCGCCTCCCGTGGCCGGCTATGCAGCCGCGCAGGCCTCAGCGCCCGCTACTACTCCAACCGCTGGCCAGGACATCCCTCTACTCACCAACATCCCTCCACTGTTGTGGCTTCGCCACCTCCGGGTCATTCCCTTCCTGGGTCTCGCTGCCGTCCATCTTGATGGTGTTCTCGGCACGGTGTGGTCAACATTGTCGACAAACGACAACATATGAAGAAGGATGTACATGGAGAGGCTGACAGTTGGGACCCACATGGTCCTTGGCCGCACGCAAGCAAGTACCTCCTTATTACGCCAAAACGAATGAATCCTCCCAATGCAAGCTGGGACCCACCAGCTATATCTTGGCCCAGAAGGAAGTGCCTCCTTATTAAGCGAAAAATAACGAGTGCTCCCCATGATAGATGGGGCCCACCAGATTTGGAGGCTGACTTGTGGCCCTACTAAGTTGACGCATATGCAGGGCGTTGTCAACTTAGTCAACAAATGATTCTATCACCAGTGACCGTTGGATTGTTTACATCCAATGGTCGTCCTGCTTCTTCAACCTCTGATTTTCTTGCTCCAGCCATCCAAACCACCATGTGCTCCTGCCTCCCATGGCCGGTTGTGCTGCCGCCAAGGCCTCACCGCCCCCTACTACTCCCACAGCTGGCCAGGCCATCCCTCTACTCACCCACACCCCCTGTTATTCTGCGGTGACGGCAGCCTCACACCGCAGCCGAACCAGTCAACCCATGTACTCCTCTCCGTGTGGGCATCCACTGCCACGTATTCCCCGACTCCGCGTCGTCCCCTTCCTAGGCCTCATCATCATTCACCGCCTTGGTGCTCTTGGTGCCGCGTGGTCAATGTGGTCAAGGAATGACTTCCATCGGAAGGGTACTATATGTGGAGAGGCTGGCAGCTGGGTACATGGCTGCAGCAAGAAAGTGCAACCTTCTTACACGTAAAATAATTATTCCTCCACCTAACAGCGGGGACCCACCGGACGGGCCACCGTATTTCATGAAAAAACGTTTCCCCTTAACTGCTGGGACCCACTAGCTACATCTTCGCACGTAAGGAAGTGCGTCCATATTACGGGCAAAAAAATGATTCTCCCCCTGACAGCTAGGACCCACCATCGATAACTTCGCATGCAAGGAAGTGCCTCCTTATCCTCCCTGACAGTCGGGACCCACTTGGTCGAAGTGTATGTAGCATTGTCATTCTCGCCGCGAACATGTACGTACATACTGGTCGATCGGTCTATCTACAGGCTGCAGCGATGAAACGTGTCTGAATAAGGAAGGGCACGTGTCGTAGTAGAGGCGCGGACGTAGCATGTCACGCAGTCCCGTCAATATCGTGTACACGTATGTACAGCCTGGGTGCAACAAAGTAAATACGGCCACGTACGTACATAGGGCGGGGTCTCAAACGCCTACTCACGCATACGTACGTCCAAGGCTCGTGTACATGGCTGGGTCAGAATGGAGAAACTGCGTCGTCGTGTTCATCGGGAGGCAACAGAATGCATCGTGTTTATCAGGAGCCAACCAGCTTGGACGGAACAGCCAAAATGAGGCCTGGTGCACCGCAGAATGGATGAAACGGCCTTGTGTTCGACCGCCTACAGTCAAAACAGGATCCTGTTCACCGGGAGGGGTCTGACGTACCATAAAAAGGAGGAAACAGACTTCTCTTCGATCTCCTATGGTCAAAACAGGGTCATGTTGATCGGGAGAGTGTGGCGTACCGCAAAACGAACTTCTCTTCTACCTCCTATGGTCGAAACGGGGGTCCTATTCATCGGGAGGGGTGTGGCGTACCGCAAAACGGGACTCTATGAGCTACTATTCATCCAACGTCTACTTTGCCGCTCTAGCCTCCACGGGCTAATGTTCATCCTTCATCGACCTCCTCCAGCCTCCACCTGCGACTATTCATCCACGGCGTCTCCCTCCTGCATCCACCAGCTATTGTTCATCCACAGGCTCCTGCTCATCCAGCCTCCACCGGCTACTGTTCAACCAGCCCTCTCCACGGGGTCTTGTTCAACCACCCCTCCATGGGCTACTATTCATCCAACCCTCCATCGGCTACTATTTAACCAGCCCTCCACCGGGTGTTGTCATCCAGCCCTCCATGGGGTCCTGTTCATCCACCCCCAACCGGCTCGATCGGGGTCCTGTTCATCCAGCGGCAACGGCTTCTACTACCACGAGGTCCTGTTAATCCAACCCCCACCAGGAACTGTTCATCCAACCCCCAACAACGCTCACTGTTCATCAAGAGGCACCAAGTTCGACCGGCTTCAGTTAGCAGTAGTAGCAAAGGTATCGCTCGATCAGGTTCAGTTAAAAACCACATCGATCGATCGCTCGGGTTCAGTAACGCATAGCCTGTAGTGCAATCGCTCGGGTTCAGTTAGAGCCCAACGCCTCACACCCACGCGCATACATGTACGAGAGAAACACGCAATGCCTCTGTGCATTGCTCGGCCCCGACCACCCACCATAACCGGGAACTACCCGATATTTTCCTCGCCCTGGCTTCTACCATTGTTTTTTCCATCATGGACGGCCCAAAGAATGTCATGCAGCTGCATCTCTGGCCCGCCCAGGACGAAAATCCCTTTTTCTATCATGATTTTTTGTCATAGAAGTAGGAGCCCACCACATCTATGATGATACCGGGTTTTGTCACAATTATCGTCATAGAAGTTGTAACGCCCCGAGACCGATGTGCCAGGTGTTGTTCAGTTATTCGCTGTTGTTGCCTTGTCATTGCTTGCGTGTCATGCATTGCATATCATGTCATCATGTGCATTTCATTTGCATACGTGTTCGTCTCATGCATCCGAGCATTTTCCCCGTTGTCCGTTTTGCAATCCGGCATTCCGTTCTCCTCTGGTGGTCATTTCTACCTTTCTTACATGTGTGGGGATCAAACATTTCCGGACTGGACCGAGTCTTGCCAAGCGGCCTTGGGTTACTACCGGTAGACCGCCTGTCAAGTTTCGTACCATTTGGACTTCGTTTGATACTCCAACGGTTAACCGAGGGACCGAGAAGGCCTCGTGTGTGTTGCAGCCCAACACCTCTCCAATTTGGCCCAAAACCCACCTAACTCTGCTCCATCATCTAGAGCGTTCGATCACGATCGCGTGGCCGCAAACCGCACCTCATTTGGACTCTCCTAGCTCCCTCTATGCCTATATATACACCCCCTCCGAAATTCGCGGTTCATTCTTCCCCTAACCCTAAAAATTCTCAGATCCGCACCGCCGGACATTTCTTCCCCGTGCCGGACAATGTCCACCACCACTGCCACCTCACTCCGACGAATCGGAGCTCGCCACATCACCCTGCCGCCGCCGCTATCCAATCTGGAGCCGCCACCTCGCCCTCTCTCTCTCCTCCCGCACGGCCGGACCCGAGGGGCCCGTGGCCGGCCCGCCCGAGCCGCCCCGGGCCAGATCCGCACCGCCGCCACCCGAGTCTTCCTCCGCCGCCGCCTCCTCGCTTCTGCCGCACCGGAGCCTCGTCGCCGTTCCTCTGCGCCACCTCGTCCGGCTCGCCGGAGCAGCTCGCCGGCGACCCCCAGCTCGCCGCAGTAGGGACCCGACGCCATGGAGTTCGCCGCCGCCGGCCATGTCTTCACCCGATCCCGGCCGGGATCCACTCGATCTGGCCCCGCCGGACCGGGATCCGCCGTCCCCGCTTCCCCGGCGCCGTTCCCTCGCCGGCTCGTCGCCCAGCCTCGCCGGCGTCGTCGCCATGGATCTCCGCCTCGCCCTGCCTCCCCGATCCGATCGGGAGACGACGAGCGCCCCCGTTGACTCCTTCGCGGGCCCCGAGTCCGGCCCAGCGCGCCGTCCCCGCCTCGGCCTGCCTCCTCCTCTCTGCTAAAGGGCCGGGCCCATGGGTGAGCCGCCCCAGCACCCCGCCTCTGGTTTTTTTCATGCGGTTGGGCCAGACAAATTCAGCCCGATCATGTTTTTTTCTCGTTCTGTGAATTTGTCCATTTATCCAGAGATTGCCAGTTTTACAGATAAGACCCTCATGTTCATGCATATAATAACTCACAATTCGTGCATCGGATTAAAATGAATTATATATGAAACTTGCTCAGAATTTTGTGTAGATTAATAATATCCAACTTTCATCTATGTTTGAAATGTTAGAAATGTTGTTTGCATTAATTTGCTCCTATGCCATGTTAAAATGATTTATTTCATAACTAATTAACCGTAACTCAGATTTTAATAAACTTTATATGTAAATGGGGTAGAATTTTGCCTAGTTTAACATGGTGCACTCATCTTGCATGTTAAACAACTCTAAAATATGGTTTAGGGCAGAACAGGACCAAACCTAATATATGCATATGAGGATTTTCCGGAATTGTTGTTCGTTGTTCCCGGCCTCATTTAAACTTGACTAGATAGGTAGTTTTGCTTTGCTTCACCCTCTTGCCTTGCTTAACAACATTTAATATTGTTGAGTACATAAACAAGACCGAACTAAATAAGTCACGTGGTGTTTCTTCACTATGTAGCGGAGTTGCATAATGAGCTCCACTTAATTTGTAGGATTGTTTGTGCACTTTGCCATGCCATGCCTCATTAAACCGGACATGCATCATACTTGATTGTGCATCATGCCATGATTATGTGGTGGTTGTTTACCTTGTTGTTTGCTCTTTTCCGGTGTTGCTTCTTCGGGTTGGTTCCGTTAACGTCGAGTTTGTGAGGACCCGTTCGTCTACGTTCCGTTTGTCTTCTTCATGGACTTGTTCTTCTTCCTTGCGGGATTTCAGGCAAGATGATCATACCATCGAAATCACTACTATCTTTGCTATGCTAGTTTGCTCGCTCTTTGCTATGCCAATGCTACGATGCCTACCATTTGCTTGTCAGCCTCCCAATTTGCCATGTCAAACCTCTAACCCACCATGTCCTAGCAAACCGTTGATTGGCTATGTTACCGCTTTGCTCAGCCCCTCTTATAGCGTTGCTAGTTGCAGGTGAAGATTGGAGGCCGTTCCTTGTTTGGAACATTTATTTACTTGTTGGGATATCACTATATATCTTATTTAATTAATGCATCTATATATTTGGTAAAGGGTGGAAGGCTCGGCCTTATGCCTGGTGTTTTGTTCCACTCTTGCCGCCCTAGTTTCCGTCATATCGGTGTTATGTTCCCGGATTTTGCGTTCCTTACGCGGTTGGGTTATAATGGGAACCCCTTGACAGTTCGCCTTGAATAAAACTCCTCCAGCAAGGCCCAACCTTGGTTTTACCATTTGCCACCCAGCCTTTTCTTTTCCCTTGGGGGTCGCGCGCCCAAGGGTCATCTTTATTTTAACCCCCCCGGGCCAGTGCTTGTCTAAGTGTTGGTCCAACCCAGAGCACCGTGCGGGGCCGTCCCTTGGCAACTTGGGTTACGTTGGCTCCCGTACGCTTAGCTTATCCGGTGTGCCCTGAGAAAGAGATATGTGCAGCTCCTATCGGGATGTCGGCGCATCGGGTGGTCTTGCTGGACTTGTTTTACCATTGTCGAGGATGTCTTGGAGTACCGGGATACCGAGTCTGATCGGAATGTCTCGGGAGGAGGTCTATTCCTTCGTTGACCGTGAGAGCTTGTGATGGGCTAAGTTGGGACACCCCTGCAGGGATTTGAACTTTCGAAAGCCGTGCCTGCGGTTATGGGCAAATGGGAATTTGTTAACGTCCGGTTGTAGAAAACCTGAACTTAACCTTAATTAAAATGAATCAACCGCGTGTGTAACCGTGATGGTCTCTTTCCGGTGGGGGCCGGGAAGTGAACACGGTTGTTGGAGTTATGCTTGACGTAGGTTGTTTTAGGATCACTTCTTGATCATACTTTTAACGACCGTGCTTTGCCTTCTCTTCTTTCTCTCTTTTGCGTATGTTAGCCACCATATATGCTAGTCGCTTGCTGCAGCTCCACCTCATACCTTTACCTTACCCATAAGCTTAAATAGTCTTGATCGCGAGGGTGCGAGATTGCTGAGTCCCCGTGACTCACAGATACTTCCAAAA